>NC_088868.1:14766213-14991433 GCF_032884065.1 Artemia franciscana
TTACCCCTCCTCAATACCTCGCTCTTCGCTCTAAAGTATTATAGAACTTTAAAGCTCTAAAGAACTTTAGAATTCTTTATGCTAAAGTTTGACCTTTTGTCCAAATTCTTTAAGAACGGCTCCTGAAACACAAGGGCCACTTAATTAGAATAAGAAGCATTTTTAATTATCTCGGAATTTTTGTGTTAAGAGAAAGGGATTGAGGAGGGGGCGATCCCCTCCAAATATTAAGAAAAACTTGTTTTTTTAGCTTTAATGTTGCTCCTTATTTTCAGTTGAGAAAACTTTTTTTGTCGTCTTTTTTTTATTTCGTTGCTTACACAGAAACAAGGTGGAAATGCTGCTTGATTCCTGTCAGAACTCGATGTGAGCCGTGAAAATAAAAGTAAAATCAGTACATTCCTTATTCTGTACTTTGTCTCATTATAACAGTTGTTATCAAACAATGCAATCCACCCTTTTGATGGTCTCATATGTAGTCCTAAATCTACATTTCTTTGTTTTTTTATCATCTGACGATGCATTATGAATTCTTTGCTAAAACAGGTTTACTGAATTGATTCTATGGTACTTGTGAAAACACCCTGCCTAAAAGATTTAAATGAATCTATTGGAATTAGATATCACTGCTAGTGTCCTATTAAGGGCTTTCAATTGGATATGCAAGTGAAATGATTATTATATTTAGAAGGACTATACAAATTATACATCACGTAGTGAATTTGGTATCAGCATAGCATTCCTGCTAACTTTTTCCTTTCCATATAATTTAGCTAGGAAAAAATTAAATACATCACTTGTCCAACTAAAAAAGAGCAAAAACTAACATGACTAGTGCTGACAACCCCCCTGCCTTTTCATGATCTGTTCATAATTTGCACTTTACTGAAAACAAAATACATTTTAAATGTTATCATTTTTTTTTACTTTGAAAAACCAAAATTGTCTTAACAACCCTTGGTCATTTGTTTTTTTTTTTCAATTTAAGTGCAAATTATGTCCTGGTTTTGAGAAGGCGTAGGAGTTGTCAGCCCTACTTATGTTAATTTATACTCGTTTTGAGTTTAACTTGGTTATTTATTATTCGGTTATTTATGGTCCTCCATTACCCAGCCCTCCTTCCCTCCCAAAATAAATATTTGTAATATTTTATTCCAAAAAACTTTTTCATTTTAAACCCCAAAGGCCTTGTTATATGATCTTTTGACTATATTTTGAACAAATGGCTATCTCAAAATTTATATTAGATATGTTTAGGGAAAACTAGACGTGTATTTGTGGATGGGGTAGATGTCCTCCAATCACTTTGACTCTTAAAAATGACACTAGAACTTCTGATTTCTAGTCCAATGAGCCTCCTCCGAAGTTTATACGACCACCCTTTATATAAAAACTTTATATACCACCAAAGCATAGCTTACGACCCTTGCCCTAATGGTTGTGGGGGGGGGTGTCATCCTCAAAGACATAATTTCCAGACCTTTCAACAATGCTAAACAAAATATCTATCTCAAAAGTTTGATTGGGTGTTTGGAAAAATGATGGGCGTGGGGAGGGGACTGGGTACCCTCATTCACTTCCGACTATTAAAAAGGGCACTAGCTATTTCAATTTCTAATCGAATGGGCCTTTTTGAAGTTTTTATGACAACTCTTTCTAAACAAAGGGATTTGGTCTAAAACCATAAAAAAAACTAATAAAAATAGGTAATACATTGTGCCTACATTGCTCTTTACTTAGGGAGCGCCTAAGTAAATTGCTCTATACTTATTGTGATCCCTATGATCTCTCAAAATTTAATAACTGCTGCCAGGGGAAATTTCGTTTATTGACCTTAAAGGGGCACCAAAACGTAACTTATTTGTGTCACCACACAATAAGCATCACTACATTTAGAGACCAAAGAGCCTTTGGGGGAATAGTAAAATGTAATATTGTATGTGCATTTTATGATGAATAAACCTTATCTTACTAGAAATGGGTTTAAAAAGTGGCTAGAAACATACCATTTGCTTATGAATCAAAAATTCAAAAGTGATCTACTCCAAAGGCACTGATTTATAAGAATCTAATTCCACAAAAAAAAAATGGAATTTACAAAACTATTTTAAAATGGCAAACATTTTCCTGATGTCTGAAGAAAAGGGATATGTCTTATACACATTAAATTTTGTAGACAACAGAAGAAGGGATATTAAATATCAGCAAATAACTGAAAAAAGCTGCATGAGATCAGAGATAAGGAATATGTGCCAGAAGGACTAAATTGTTAGATTCCCATTCCTTAATAGCTACAAGCCAGAAGAGCCTTCACCATTTTTGTTTTTTATCGAGGCTGCAAAGTTAAATTTCTCCAGGTCATCTCATCTCACCATGGAAGATAGAGCTGCCCACGAAGATGATGAACCAAATAATGATTCAAATAAGGGGGACCTTGAGTTGGCTTTAGTGTCTGAGGACTTCCTGCTGCATCAGCAAAATTGTGGTTCCCTTTTTTATTTAGCTTTTTAGTGCTATAATTTTTTGAAGTTTAATAATATTTAAAAAAAAATTTGTTTTACATTTTTTTCAACTGAAGCATGGTATAAATTAGTTTCTTTTTCATCATGTTTATTGAAGGAAGGCTATAGGATATAATCCTACTGAATAAGACAATATACATATTGAGCATTGGGCCATACAATTTTTAAGTCAAGGTAATATGCATTTGGAAATAATCAATTTCTTTATAAAATATTATTTTGAAGTAATAGATTTAATATTTGAATTGTGAGTTTTTAACTTCACATCAGAGCTGGATCTAGACTTTTTCTCAAAGGGGGCAAATATAGATTTTGTTACCCTTTGCTGCACCATCAATACTGTAAATATTACAATTTTGTTTAGAGAGAAAGTTGAATGTCTTTCATGGAAAAACAATGGCACCTGTATGAATTTATTATACATACATTATTTATTATAAGCGCTGGTTTTATCAACTCACAATTTATTTTGCTACTTTTAAAAGATGCATACTATTGTTAATTCAAAGAAAAAGCTTTACTCTCTCAAATATAGCCTAAAGTCTAAGCCTAGTATAATGGTACTGGGTTAGGTTAATCCAATGTAAAGGAAAACATTCATGAAATATATATCTGTCCAATACAATCATCAAACGGTTTGTGGTAACGGAACTGTAAGTGAGGAGCACCTCAGCCCAATAGTAACTGTCACTCTAAACATTGGAATTTTGACAACAATGGAGAAAAAGGGTTTGACGACCCAGGCACTTCTCAATTATTAATCTAAGAGTGGAAATTTGGTCGACGCCTCCTCTACCCTTTCTAAAATTACACTTATGCAAAGCAGAAACGTAGTTTCTCACTTATTATTTAAGTGTTGATGCGGTTATCACTCGGTGACTGAATAAAATGGATCATACCATCAGATTAAATAAAAAATGAAGTTTTTTTTGACTGCAAGTAAGGATCGACATTAAAACTTAAAACAGACATAAATTATTCCTTATATGATACGGGTTGTCTTGTCCTCAACGCCCCCTCTTTACGCCAAAGTTTGACTCTTTCTCACTACTCTACTTTTTAAAACAATAAAAACTTGGGGATTGTTTTCGTTTAAGGGGTGTCTCCCCCTATTTTCTAAAGTAAGTCAAATTTTCTCAGGCTCGTAACTTTTGATGGGTAAGACTAAACTTAATGAAACTTATATATTTAAAATCAGCCTAAAAGTGCAATTCTTTTGATGTAACTATTGGTATCAAAATTCCACTTTTAAAGTTTCGGTTACTATTGATCCGGGTGGCTCCTTACTTCAGTTCGTTACCACGAACTGTTTGGCACATGGAAAGCATATAATAGGCATTACTTTTTTGGACAAAATAGCGTAGCTTTGAAAGGCTATATGAAAGGGGTTGTTCCCTCCTCAAAGCCCTGCTCTATACGCTAAAGTTTGACTCTTTCTCACAGCTCTACTTTTTAAAACAATAAAAAACCTAGGGAGTGTTTTTTTAGGGGGTGTTACCCCCCATTTTCTAAAATAAGGCAAATTTTCTCAGGCTCGTAACTTTTGGTGGGTAAGACTAAACTTGATGAAACTTATATATTTAAAATCAGCCCTAAAAAATGCAATTCTTTTGATGTAACTATTGGTAACTCCACTTTTTAAAGTTTCGGTTATCATTCATCCGGGTCGCTTCTTACTACAGTTCATTACCACGAACTGTTTGGCACATGTTAAGCGTATAGGCATTACTTTTTTAGGCAAAATAACTTGGCTTTGTCTTGCATATATTGCTTTTTTTCAAATGCAAAATAAAAAAAAACAAGTTTTTTTTAACTGAAAGTAATGAGCAACATTAAAACTTAAAATAAACAGATTTTACTTCGTATATGAAAGGGGCTGCTCGCTCCGCTCTTTACGCTAAAGTTTGACTCTTTCTCTCAACCCTATAATTTAAAACAGCAAAAAACTTTAGCGTAAAGAGCGGGACGTTGAGGGAGCAGCCCCTTTCATATACGAAGTAATTTCTGTTCGTTTTAAGTTTTAATGTCGCTCCTTACTTTCAGTTTAAAAAAACCCTGTTTTTTTTATCTTATTTCTGAACGTTTTTGAATTAATGCATGTTTTGATTTTGGCTCTCCGTGGATGAATAATTAAAACGAAATTTGTATATTTATTATTTTTGGCTAAATGGCTTTCTCATTGTTTTGATCGAATAATATTGAAAAAAAGGAGCAGGGAAGGAGGCCTAGTTGCCCTCCAATGTTTTGGTTACTTAAAAAGGCAACTATAACTTAATTTTTTACGAACGTTTTTATTAGTAAAAGATATACGTAACTTACTAATTAGCTTACGTAACGAACTTCCGTATTCACATGTTTTTATTACGTGTATGAGGAGGCTCACCCCCTCGTAAGTACCTCGCTCTTTACACTAAAGCTAAAATTTTGTACCAATTTCTTAAGAATGACCCCTGAATCACAAAGGCCGTAGAATAAATAGTTGAAATTGATAAAAATACTTTAGCGTAAAGAGCGAGGTATTAGGAGTAGGTGAACCCCTCATACGAGTAATAATTTCTGTTTGTTTTAAGTTTTAATGCTGCTCCTTACTTTCAGTTGTAAAAACTTTTTCATATTTATTTTTTCATTGTTTTTTTTTTAATAATGCTAGAAAATCATGCGCTCCCTTCATGGAAATTTTCTTCTCCCATGACAAATTCATCCATGGAAAGTTCCCCCAACATATCTCTCTCTTCTCAGCCCCTGCCCCCAACCAAAAAATCCCCTGAAAACGTCTGTACGCTTCCCAATAACCATTACTATATGTAAGCACTGACCAAAGTTTATAACTTGTAGCCCCTCCCACGGGGGCTGTGGGGGAGTAAGTCGTCACTAAAGACATAGTTCTAAGGTTTTTCGACTATGCTGAATAAAATGGCTATCTCAGAATTTTGATCTGGTGACTTTGGGAAAATACTTAGCGTGGAGGGGGGGGCCTAGGTGCATTCCAATTTTTTAGTCATCTAAAAAAGGCACTAGAACTTTTCATTTCCGTTAGAATGAGCCCTCTCTCAACATTCTAGGGCCACTGGGTCGGTACGATCACCCCTGGGGAAAAAACAAACAAACTAATTAACACGCTTCCGTGATCTGCCTTCTGGCGAAAAATAAAAAATTCCACACTTTTATAGATAGGAGCTTGAAACTTCTACAGAAGGATTCTCTGATTCTCTGAATGGGATGGTGTGATTTTCGTTAAGATTCTATGACTTTTAGGGGGTGTTTCCCCCTATTTCTAAAATAAGGCAAATTTTCTCAGGCTCGTAACTTTTGATGGGTAATACCAAACTTGATGAAACTTATATATATAATCAGCTTAAAATGCGATTCTTTCGATGTAACTATTGGTATCAAAATTCCATTTTTTAAAGTTTCGGTTACTATTGATCTGGGTCGCTCCTTACTACAGTTCGTTACTACGAAATGTTTGACACATGGAAAGCATATAATGAGCAATATTTTTTTTTAGACAAAGTAACGTAGCTTTATCTTGCATAAATTGCTTTTTCTCAAATAAAATAAAAAGTTGTGTCAAGTTGTGTTAAGTTATGTTTTGGCTCAGAAATAGAGAGCCTCGACTTAAATATGTATTACAGTTTAAAGTAACAATATCGATTCAGTTACGGGAATTAGAGAATAAAATTGGTTTCAAGCAGAAACGGCCTATTTTGAGAGCACTTTTAAGGAATGTTATATTTTTTTTGTCAAGAAAAAATTCCTCTTTGGGGATTGAATTTTACAATCGACGATGGATGACAAATCAGTGATTAAAAAACAAAACCAGGTATAGGTCTAGGTGTTTACACCCCTCGAACCCCCTTCCCAGTAAATACTCTTTGTGGTTGACTGCTCTCCAATCACTTTCGCATCACAAAAAAGACTAGAGCTCTCAATTTCTGATGAAATGAATCTCTCTCCGAGGTTTCTACGACCATGATTTGGGGGCGAGGACGAGGAAGGGGCAGTCTCTCTTCTATACGGAATAAATTCTGCTCATTTTTGGGTTTAATGCTATTCTTTACTTTGTAATAACAGCGTAGACCAGAAGCATTCCAATAAACCAAAAGGGATTAAAGACCAGTTTCAAAGTTTTGATGCGTGTTTTAAAGTCTCTTTTTTATGCTCCGCCAAAAAGCAAAAGCCCTGTTTATGGCCCTGGGGATTGTACATCATTTTTTATCCCCGATCTCTTCTTGTCTCTCCCTTAGAACTCATTCTGTATTTATTTGAAAGCTCAATGAGAGCTCGCTCCTTACTTTTAGTTGAAAAAGCTTTTTTAATTTAATTTATCTGAAGGCTCAGTGAGAGCTGGGATGTTTTGGCATTAAAATGCAAACTTTGAGATATCACCTCCCTTCGAAACTATCAGAAAACCCTATTATAGAAGTTTAAGTTTTTTTTTATTTTGTAATTTGTCAATTGTATATTCTGTTATTGGGAAGCATACGGACAATTTTCGCGGGAGATTTTTCTGCTGGGGGGGATTATAAGGAGGAATTTTCCAAATGGGGAAACCCTGAATTACTCTTGAAATTTCTTCTACAAAATTCTATTTATTTTTTTCTTCCTCTTTGCGGGGATCAAATTTTCCGGTAAAATTTTTCCTTGGAAAAATGTGGTTAGTGTCCACAAAGGTACTGCAGGGTGATAACTCCCTTCTTATTGCACAAAATGTTTCTGGTATTTATTTTAATTCATCACTGCTACCCCCCCCCCCCGCCTTAAAACTAATAATAAAGTCGTAGACTGAATGTATACGTGGGAACTAAGAAGAATTGAAATAAGTCCCAAAACTCGTTTAGTTTTCATCTGAAGGCTCAGTGAGGCTTTGAAAATAAAGCAATTGAAACGTTCTCTTTTTGATATTTACCAAACCTTACCTTTGGTATCTTACTATATCCCTGCATTATGAAGCAAATCACTTCATATAATGGATTAAAATAAACAACAGAAATATTTTTGTGCAACAGGAAGGGATATGTCACCTTGAGTATCCTTGTGGACAGTACCCACATTTTACCACGGACAAATCTTGTTAGATAAATTGATCCCCGCTGAAAGAAAATTATTCGCAAAAATTTTCTCCCCAAGAGAAATTCCCCTAAACATTTTCCCCTCCCCCTACAGGAAAAAAACCGCGAAAAATGTCCGTATGTTTTGAAGAACCTTTAAAAAACACATCAAAAATGTGGAATTGATATTTAATCCCTCACTATTTCTGGGAATATTTCTATTCTACGCTGTTATTATAAAAATAAAGTGTAACATTTGACCCTAAAATGAGCATTTCATATAAAAGGGGGACTACCTCTTCTTCAACTTTATGGTCGTAGAAACTTTGGAGGGTGCTTTTTACATCAGAAACTAAGAGTTCTAGTCGTTTTTTATGAGTCTTAAGTGATTGGAGACCAACCAGCAGTAGGAAAGGAGGTTAAACGTCGGCTCTCTTCTATTAGATCTATTAGATCAAACAGTTCGTGGTAAAGAACTGTAGTAAGGAGCGACCTGGCTCAATAGTAACCAAAACTCTAAAAAACAGAATTTTGATACCAATAGCTACATCAAAAGAATCGCATTTTAATGCTGATTTCAAATATAAAAGTTTTACCAAGTTTAGTCTTACCAATCTAAAGTTGCGAGCCTGAGAAAATTTGCTTTGTTTTAGAAAATAGGGGGAAACATCCCCAGAAAGTCATAGAATCTTAACGAAAATCACTTCATCAGATTCAGCGTATCAGAGAAACCTACTGTAGAAGTTTCAAGTTCCTATCTACAAAAATGTGGAATTTTATATTTTTGCCAGAAGGCAGATCACGGATGCGTGTTTTTTTTTTTTTTTTTTTTTTTCAAGGGTGATCGTATTGACCCATTGGTCCTAGATTGTTACGAGAGGGCTCATTCTAATGGAAATGAAAAGTTCTTGTGTCCTTCTTAAGTGACCAAAAAACTGGAGGGCACCTAGGCCCCCTCGCACGCTAATTACTTTCCCAAATTCACCGGATCAAAATTCTGAGATAGCCATTTTATTCAGCATAGTCGAAAACCTTGTAACTATATCTTTAGGGACAACTTACTCTCCCACAGTCCCCATGGGAGGGGCTACAAGTTACAAACTTTGACCAGTGCTTACATATAGTAATGGTTATTGGGAAGTGTACAGATGTTTTCAGGGGGATTTTTGGTTGGGGGAAGGGTTGAGAAGAGGGGGATATGCGGAGGGAACTTTTCATGGAGGAATTTGTCATCGGGGAAGAAAATTCTCATGAAGGGAGCGCAGGATTTTGTAGCATTATTGAAAAAAAACAATGAAAAATTAAATATAAAAAGTGTTTTCAAGTGAAAATAAGGAGCAGCATTAAAACTTACAACAAACAGAAATTATTACGGATATGAGGGGTTCACCTCCTCCTAATACCTCGCTCTGTACGCTAAAGTATGTTTAGTAATTTTAACTATTTATTTTACGACCTTTGTGATTCATGGGTCATTCTTATGGAATTGTGACAAAATTTAAGCTTTAGTGTAAAGAGCGAGGTACTGACGAGGGGGTGAACCCCCTCATATACGTAATAAAAACATGCGAATACATGAGTTTGTTACGTAAGCTAATTCGTAAGTTACGTATATCTTTTACTACGTAAAATCTTTACTACGTTTAATGTCGCTCCTTACTTTCAGTTAAAAAAAAACTTGTTTTTTATTTAATTTCTGAACGTTTTTGAATTAATGCATGTTTTGATTTTGGATCTCCGCGTATGAATAATTAAAATTAAACTTGCAAATTTATTTTTTGGCTAAATGGCTTCCTCTTAGTTTTGATCGAATGAGTTTGAGACAAAAAGTAGCGGGGGAGGAGGCCTAGTTGCCCTTCAATTTTTTGGTTACTTAAAAAGGCAACTAGAACTTTTAATTTTTTACAGACGTTTTTACTAGTAAAAGATATACGTAACTTACGAATTAGCTTACGTAACAAACTCATGTATTCGCATGTTTTTATTACGTATATGAGGGGGTTCACCCCTCCTCAACGCCCCGCTCTTTACGCTCAAGTTTTTTTTACTGTTTTAAAAAGTAGAAAAGTAAAAATAAATTAATATGCAAATTTTGTTTTAGTTATTCATGTGCGGAGAGCCAAAATCAAAACATGCATTAATTCAAAAACGTTTAGAAATTAAACATAAAAACAAGAGCTAAGAGCTCATATGGCACTTGTGACGAGGCGAGAAGAGCTAAGAGCCAAGAGATCATATGGTATGAGCTCTAACAAAATTCTATAAATCAATAGATTGATTTAAAAAGGAAAATAAGAGGCTTAATGCCGGTCAAGATTTAAAATAAGAGCTCTGAGTCACAAAGTCCTTCTAAATATCAAAATTCATTAAGATCCGATCACCCACTCGTAAGTTATAAATACCTAATTTTTTCTAATTTTTCCTCTCCCTTTTGCCCCCCAGATGGTCGAATCTGGGAAAACGACTTTATCAAGTCAAATTGTGCAGCTCCCTGACACGCCTACCAATTTTCATCGCCCTAGCACGCCCAGAAGCACCGAACTCGCCAAATCACTGAACCCCTCCCCCCAACTCCCCCAAAGAGAGCGAATCCAGTACGATTCTGTCAATCACGTATCAAGGACATTTGTTTATTCTATCCACCAAGCTTCATCCCGATTCCTACACTCCAAGTGTTTTTCCAAGATTTCCCCCTCCAAATCCCCACAATGTCAAAAGATCTGGTCGGGATTTGAAATAAGAGCTCTGAGACATGAATTCCTTCTAAAAATCAAATTTCATTACGATCCGATCATCTATTCGTAAGATATAAATACTCCAATTTTCATGTTTTTCAAGAATTCCGGTTCCCCCCTCCAACTCCCCCGAATGTCACAGGATCTGGTCGGAATTTGAAATTAGAACTTTAAAGCACAAGATCCTTCTAAATATCAAATTTCATTAAGATCTGGTCACCCTTTCGTAAGTTACAAATACCTCAATTTTCAAAATTACCCCCCCCCAATTCCACCAAAGAGAGCAGATCCGGTCCAGTTATGTCAGTCACGTATCTTAGACAGGTTTCTATTCTTCCCATCCAGTTTCATCCTGATCTCACCGCTTTAAGTATTTTCTAAGATTTCCGGTCCCCCCAACTGCCCCCCCCCCAATTACGCTTGATCCGGTTGAGATTTAAAATAAGATATCGGAGTTACGAGGTCCTTCTAAATATGAAGTTTCATGAAGATCCGATCACTCCTTCGTAAGTTAAAAATACGTCATTTTTCTTATTTTTCAGAATTACCCCCCCCCCCCCGCAATTGAGCGGATCCGTTCCAATTATGTAAATCACGTATGCAAGACTTCTGCTTATTTTTCCAACCAAGTTTCATCCCAATCCCTCCAATCTAAGCGTTTCCCATCATTTTAGGTCTCCCCACCCCAAACTTCCCCCAATGTCACCAGATCCGGTCAGGATTTAAAATAAGAGCTTTGAGACACGATATCCTTCTAAAAATCAAATTTCATGGAGATCCAATCACCCGTTCGTAAGTTAAAAATACCTCATTTTTTTTATTTTTTTCAGAAATACCCCCCCCCCCCCCAACTACCCAAAAGAGAGCGGATCCGTTCCGTTTATGTCAATCATCTATCTAGGACTTGTGTTTATTTTTCCTACCATGTTTCATCCCGATCCCTCCACTCTAAGTGTTTTCCAAGTTTTTGGTTTCCCCCTCCCAACTCCCCGCCCCCATCACCAGATCCGGTCGGGATTTAAAATAAGAGCTCTAAGACACGATATCCTTCTAAACATCAAATTTCATTGAGATCCGATCACCCGTTCGTAAGTTGAAAATACCTCATTTTTCTAATTTTTTAGAATTACTCCCCCCCCCCAACTAGCCCAAAGAGAGCAAATCAGTTCCGATTATGTCAATCATGTATCTGGGACTTGCGCTTATTTTTCCCATCAAGTTTCATCCCGATCCCTCTACTCTAAGTGTTTTCCAAGATTTTAGGTTTCCCCCCTCCAACTCCCCCCAATGTCATCAGACCCAGTCGGGATTTAAAATAAGAGCTCTGAGATACAATATCATTCCAAACATCAAATTTCATTAAGATCCAATCACCCGCTCATAAGTTAAAAATACTTCATTTTTTCTATTTTTTCCGAATTAACCGGCCCCTACTCCCCCCCCCAGATGGTCAAATCGGGAAAACGACTATTTCTAATTTAATCTGGTCCGGTCCCTGATACGCTTGCCAAATTTCATCGTCCTAGCTTACCTGGAAGTACCTAAAGTAGCAAAACCGGGACTTTAGGTTTTCCCCCTCCAACTCCCCCCACTGTCATCAGATCCGGTCGGGATTTAAAATAAGAGCTCAGAGACCCAATATCATTCCAAACATCAAATTTCATTAAGATCCAATCACCCGCTGATAAGTTAAAAATACTTCATTTTTTCTATTTTTTGCGAATTAACCGGGCCCCCAATCCCCCCCCCCCCAGATGGTCAAATCGGCAAAACGACTATTTCTAATTTAATCTGGTCCGGTCCCTGATACACCTACCAAATTTCATCGTCCTAGCTTACCTGGAAGTGCCTAAAGTAGCAAAACCGGGACCGACAGACAGACCGACAGAATTGGCGACTGCTATATATCACTTGGTTAATACCAAGTGCCATAAAAACAAGTTTTTCTTACTGAAATTAAGGAGCGACATTAAAACTTAAAATGAAAAGAAATTACTCCGTATAGGAAAGGGGCTATTCCCTCCTCAACGCCCCGCTCTTTACGCTAAAGCTTTTTACTGTTTCAAAAAGTAGAGTTTAGAGAAAGAGTCAAACTTAAGCGTAAAGAGCGAGGCGTTTAGGAGGGAGCAGCCCCTTTCATTTACGAAGTAATTTCTGTTCGTTTTAAGTTTTAATCTCGCTCCTAACTTTCAGTTAAAAAAAACTTTTTATTTATTTAATCTCTATAAAGATTATCATCTTTATGTGTCTTTATAGCTGTCAACGAAGCAGTCAAGTCAGGCCGTAATAAAACAAACCCCATTAGACTTCCGCATGTCAAATTGAACCACCATGTTTGTCAAAGTTGCGTTAGATAAAGGGTTCGACAAAATCGGACGTAGCCATAGAAAAAACAAAGGAGACATATAATACTTTCTTATTTAATAAAAAAAAGTCAATATCTTCTTTAAAACTATTAAACTTCCCCTGAGGATTGTTGGTTTTATAAGCCGTATTCTGAACAAAAATAAAGCTTGTCACTTCAACAGAGGCCACTTAAAAAAAAAAAAAAAAAAACTAAAACGCAAGTTTTTGAAGGAATCAGATGACATAAATAAAATCCGGTTCGTAGGTTTAATTCAGATAATTAAGCTGTTTCAAACTATATGCCATTCATATTTTCATTTGTTTCTATCGTCTTGAAATAGAGCTTTTTACAAATTCGAGTGCGTGTGACAGTTTATTTTTTATTTAATTACCAATGGTATTTTTGGAAAAAAATACTTCGTACATATTTTTGGCCATGTTTAAGAGTATAAATATGGAATTTCTCATTAAAAAATAACAATTCCTGAGAAAGATATTGAACATTGTTAAGATAGGAAAATAGCATTAGATCAAAATGGAGTAGATTCCTCTTTTCAAATTAATGCAATCAAATGGCTGAATCAGTAGCCCTTTTTTTTTAGAAAATAACTTTAAAACAATTCGAAAGGAAATTTTATCTTTTTTTTGCTGAATTATCACTCCAATGGATTTTACTTCTAATACCGTTTATCTTGCAGTTTTTTGGTCGGCTATGGGATTTTTGCAAGAAATTATGATTCTTAATTTTAATCCCAGCTTTAACTTTGAAGCTTCAGCTTAATTTTTCTCCTCTTTTCTGAGTTAATGTTTTTCCTTTACTTTTCTTTATTTTCCTGTCTTTTAGATTTGATGCTAACTACTGAGCCCGCATGGATTTATCTTAATATTAAATAAAAAAAAAAATTCAACTGCAAGTTAGGAACGACATTAAAACTTGAAAAAAACAGAAATTGTTCCGTATATGAGGAGGTTGACCCCTCCTCATTACCTCACTCTTCCCATCATAACACTTTAAAAGTGTTTCATATTCTAATTAATTGGTCCTTGTGTTTCAGAAGTTGCTCTCAAGAATTGGGACAAAAAGTCAAATTTTAGCGTAAGGAGTGAGGTATTGAGGAGGGATCAACCCCCTTATATATAGAATAATTTATGTTTGTTGTAAGTTTTAATATTGCTCCTTTTGTCAGTTGATTTTTTTTTAATAATTTCTATTTGATTTTCAAATAATGCCGGGAAATCGAGCTTCCCTCCACGAAAAAATCCTCCGAATAAAGTTATTCCCACGTAAAATAAAATACACTCCCCCCGGACAATTCCATCTTCGCTGAAAATGTCTAACGGAAAATTTCTTACCGATTCTGTCTTAACTATTCTCCTTAGCATACATTCATTTGATATGCTTAGTTTTTGACCGTTTTTCAAATTGTGCCGGAAATCCTTTGTCCTCATTGAAAAGTTGCTCCGGTGGAAAATTCTTCCAGAGGAGAGTTTTCTGCCGCGGAATTCCCCCACCCCCGGAGACAATTCTTTTGGAAAATTCCGAACCCGCCGGAAATTTCCCTGGTGCATCCTCACATGTCAAAGTGAGTCGGCAAAGGCAAAGTGAGACTAATAAAAAGAATTTTAAGCAGTAATTCTGGCAAATTCTCCCAGTGTAAAATTTTTCCTGGAAAGTTCAACCCCGGAAACTTCCATCTCAATTGAAAATTCTCACTGGAAAATCTCCACAAGCAAAAATTACCCCCTTTCCCACAAAAAATGTCTGTATACTTCCCAATAACAAATACTGCACGTAAACAATGTGCAAATTTCATAACTTACATCTTTTTCTCCAGGGGCTGTGGGGGTCATGTTATCCCCAAAGGCAGACTTATTGGACCTTTCACCTATGCTGAATAAAGTGGATATCTAAAATATTGACCCGACTACTTTGGGGAAAAAAGAAGCGTTGGAGGGGGGCTAGTAGCCCTTTAATCTTTTTAATAGCTTAAAGAGGGCCCTAGGACTTTCGATTTCCGATCAAATGAGCCCTCTCTCGATTCTATAGAATCGCTGGTTTGATTCGATCAGCCCAAATAATAACAATCATAATAATAAAAAAACAAAACAAGTAAACACGGATCTGAGATCTTTCTTTGGTAAAAAAAAAATGTAAAATTCCACGTTGTTGTTTATAGGAGCTTGAAAATTCTACAGTAGGGTTCTCTGATTTGCTGAACCTGATGGTGTGATTTCATTAAGAGCTCGAGACTTTATGGGGTGTTATCATTTTTTAAATATTTGGAATCAGCATAATCATTCAATTCATTTGATCCATATTTTATTATCAAAACTTTTTTTGTGAGTTTCAGTTACTATTGAGCCGTGTCGCTCATTACTTACAGTTCATTACCACCAACTGTTTGATCATAGCTCTTAAAGTAATTTTTTTTTTTTTTGCAGGTAGAAAAACTTTCATATTGAAGCTGTTTTAAGCAGTCACATAATGTCAAGGTACAAGAAAGCCCTTATTGCTGCAGCTGCTGCTGGTGGAGCAGTCTATGCTATATCAAGTGTCTCTAGCAACCACCACGTAAGTAAAACTAGATTTATTGTTTTGCTCGCAATAGTTGGAGTGGAACCTTTCACCCTTTTAACCCAACCATTGAACCTTTCAAGGGTTCTCATTTAAGGGAAAAAAGCCCAAATGTACGAAAATCAAGCAGTTTTAAACTGAAGCGCCTTTTAAGCAGATAGCCTCTTAGAGCCCCCTTTTGTTCGTAATATCTATCCTACGATTAAGCACGATTTAGAACCATGATCCTTATAGTTACATAATTAGGCGCAGAAAGGTTTTCGGCCATTTTTAGGTTGGAGATCGAAAAGAGGAAAATGTATATTTTTAGGTTACAATTCTTCTAGGGGGAGATTTTTGAAAAATCTGGAGTCTATTCCCCCTTCAAATGAGTTGAATCCTCTTGCATCAAGAAGCACCGTTTCGTTGCGCCTTTGTGTCTGTGGAATTCAGTTTATCTATTGAACGGTTTTATAGTTGATATGTTGGACAAAGCAAAACATTCTTAATTTCTTTTCTTGCTGAGCTATTTAAAAAGACTAGAGTATTAAAATTTCATTCAGCGTTGTGCATAAATTTGTGTCTGTATGTCTTCGCCTTAAGTGTTTCCCACGTGGGAATTCTGTCTGGAAAATTTTTTTTAGAATGAACTTGTTAATAAATTAACCAGTTAAACCTATTTAAGCTCAAGGTGGCCATGTGATCTAACTCCCACAAGCCCCATGGGCATCGATTCACGAAAATGTGAGGGGTCAACATGTATTTTCAAATCATAGTGCGTGATTTATTCCTTGTTGGTTTTTCTTTTATGACTTTCTTTTTTTTTCTTTTTATGACTGTTTTATGACTTTCGACATTAATATTATTTCAGTGAAGTTGAGCTTTCTTGGTCATAGATTGTAAAATTACGGCTTAAAAGTTAATTAACTTTTGATGCTGATGAGAAAATGAGAGGATGAATCCAAGTAAAAGCTAAATCCAAGTCAAGGAGTGGAACTGATCTTGTGTCAGTTCTTTTACAGCTATTGAAATTTTGAATTTGTCCATAAACATCATTTATTACCTCATTGCCCAATATTTATTTACCCTAAACTATCGATAATGATTTAAACATTCTCCCATGATAATAAAGTTGTATCATGCTTCTTTTTATCGTTACCAAAATGTCACGGATTCATTACTGGAATAAATTTTTCGTCATTAATAAGAAATTTTATCGGAGAAACTGTAGACTCGGAAGCAAATGTTTCAATTTCTACAACTGAAAATAAAAGAGTATCTTGGCTAGAGGTAATCTGTGGAAGATCTGGAAAATGTCCACGAGTACGAGCCATGGACATTACGAAACCCTTTCACGTTTCTTGTTTTGTATCTAGGTGATCTGGCCATGACGCTTAATTCATTATGACGTATTTAAATGTTTCCACTCTTGCAGAATATTTATGGAATTATTTAATGCACATCAATTTTTAAAATTAAATTAAAATTATAATGATTTAAATTGGAATTTAAGGTACTTTTCATTAGGGGAGGGGGTATGAATATTTCACTACTGGGTTTTCTGAGCGAGAGAGGATTCGAAGAAAAAAATTGATTAGACCTTTGCGTGGTTAAGTACAGGGTTTAGTAATCTATTGATACTTTCCCCTTTCTTTCAGACCCAAATATTACAATGATGGGAATTCTGTGTACTTGTCGGTTACTGGAAACACGCTTAAGAATTACGCTGTGCACTAGTTGTAAGACAGAAACCAGTTTCCCTGATGGTTAATCCTTAACAAATAGGATTCACCCAACTTCACTTCTTGGGTGTGTTTCGAATAACAGACAAGTACAGGCAAACAGGTTTTGCCTTACAGAGTGTGATTCCAAGAATCACAGCATAAGGATATACTCCCTGTACTGTGCCAATAACCAACAAGTGCCGAATTCTGTACTCTTGCTGTTAGATGTCTGTATGACACTGTGTTTCACATGACCTTGCATTGAAATTCGAGGGTTTTTTCTGCCATCCTTTTGCGAGTTAAGGTTGCAAGTGGCAAAATCTTGTTGCATCGTGGGATATATATATATATATATATATATATATATATATATATATATATATATATATATATATATATATATATATATATATATATATATATATATATAAAATGATTCTTCCAACTTGTCTTTCCTTGGTTTGTTTGCAATATTTGATGCAGGGTTTCTGTTTAATAATTATCTCTGAAATAGGTAAATTTTGAAGTAATTTTTACCAAGGTGACTATAATAATACAATAAGAGGCTGGAGAGTAAGAGAATTTGAATTAAATAATTGTATTTTCATAGTTAGTTATAATTCATTATTTGATCGTGTGACCATATGGGTGCCCATAAGCTGAATTTTACGGGGGGGGGGGCTTACCTGGTCTAATCTGCATTTCTAATGTTGTTCATAGACCCCGGCGCCGCACCGGTGCATGCATTGAACGCCTCCAACGAGAGGCGCGTTCGACTTCCACAGAAGTGTCGTAACGCCGCCGACGCGCCAACGCCGGTAGAGGTGGCGGTGTTCCGCTGACATTGAATCAATTTTAGCCAATTCTTTATTACGTCAACCGCAAACTTGGAGCTTTTCTTTTTTCGTTTGGTTAAGGATTTCAGTTTTCCTGCTTAGAAATCAAGTGTGGTTTTCAAAATTAAACGAACAAGTGCGCACACAAATAGTTTGCAAAAGTTCCTTGTGCTTCCACGGTGAGTTTTTATTCAGCACTAGTTCTTGTAGCACATACACTGAATAGACGATTGTCTTTCGAACAGACACCAGATTAAATTCCAAGGAGGAACTTGAGATTCAATGACCTCTCTATTTCAGGACACCTTGGTATATCAAAGAATTAATGTTTCTAGAGGCCGTGTCATAGGCAGGGGTTTATAAATGAGGTTTTGGTTCCTTGTCATAGCAGCGTTACGTGAAACGGCAGGTTCTGAAAATTCTCAAGTTCCTAACTGTTAAATTCGGAATTTAACATCGAGGACAATTATTGTGTTTCCTTTTTTGTCGTAGAACCGCTGGTGGTGTAATAACTAGGAGCAGACTGGGAGGTGTGTATTTGCAGGACGGGAACCTATTTCAGACATCAACAAAATGAATGGGAAGGAAACTGTAAATGCAGGTCTCCTTAATCACCATATCATTAGTTATATCTATTATACCACCTGGAAAATTAATTTTTTCTACTAATACTGTCAAAATTTTCTTAATAAGTATTTCATTAGTTTGAATAATTCCCCCATATACAATGGTGAAAAAGAGTAATCATATTTAAATAGGCTTGTCTATAAGATTGTAGTCAGCCAATCCCAACTATCTGCATCAGGTCCAAGATTAAGAACCCGTTGTTCTTGTTTAGGGAAGATACATTTTAAAACATTTTTCCAAGATCTCACACCGTCCAAGTACTGGGGGTTTTTACCATAAATCCTCTTTCATGTAGTAGATATGATCTGGCTGTTCCAGCCACTTTCACACGTTACCTATCCCACCACTTATAGTCGTCACGCTGACATCTGCAGTAGGTTCTGCCTTCTCCCTAATGGCCCTCATAGATGACTTTTAAAAAGTTGCCAACTGCAACCCAAATCAAAAGTGAGTTCACTTTCCTTTCCATTATCTTACCCAAGAGAACTGTCTGAGTTGTCATCAACAATCAATGTCTCAACCTTTTCAGTTTCATTTTCACCCTCAGTGCTATCTTCTCACTAAATCTCTTTAAAGCCTGCTTCTTTGTTTTTCTTGCTTTTGTTGCTTCAATTTTTTCTTTTCCACCTCTTCTTTGCCTTCCTTGTTGCAAAGTCAGCTTCAATCTTGGCATTCACTGATGTATAAGTGAGCACTTTTGTTCTCCCCTCCTTTCTTCCTTGAAGGATTTTGTTTTCTTGGTGGTGCTGGGTTGTGGTTGCACTTGTTCAGATGTGGCTGTAAAATCACAGGGGTTACTGAAAGCATTGGATGAGAGGATGGGAGGATGGCGGTGTTGGTAGGAATGGGGCTGGAGTTAGGACCTCTGATGAGCTTGGCCATTTGCCATCAGCTCCATGGGCTAAAATACATTTGGTTGGTCTGTATTTAAGAGCACACATCTTCATTATCAAAACAATCTGGATTGAAAGGGGATATACCTTCTAAATCCCTTCTGGATTTTTGATAGTATGAAAGTTAAGTGGAAAGATTTTCTTTCCAGTCCAGCTGTGATGTAAATGGTGATAGTTGTTCTCGATGGTGACGGTTGCTCGATGAAAAAAAAATACTATTAATTTTGATAATTCATTCTGTTAGGAATACATAGTTGTTAGATATTTCAACTATTATGTAAGGGTTCTGAAATGCCACAGCCTTTTCGTTTCTACCAGATTTCTACTTCTCTTGATGAATAACGAAAAAGACCAGCGTCCTGGCAGGGATTCGCAAAGTTTCTAACTCGTGAATAGGCCCAAGTCTGATGTAAATTAAAGCTGGGATTTGGTCTTTTGATCGTAAAGCTGGGATTTGGGATTTGGTCATAAATGTTTGCGGTCAACAATGATCGCACCAGCAGCGCGCCGCTGCTAATACTTTTTGCCCCTGCCGCCGCCGACCTTCCTTTATTGGTATGGTGTTGGGGTCTAGTTGTATAATAGAAATCTCAAAACAAAAATATAAAAATATAAGGCAGCGTCTTTCAGCCAGGGGGGCTGGAGCTCCCCTCCCTTACCCCCATAATTGGTGCCCATGTGTGACCATTCATCATATGTGAGCCAATTTCACCAGCAATCGTCAATCAGCAGTTTTTTTGGACCCCTGAAACGCTTTGTAGATGGAAAGATCGACTCACCAAAGCGCAGTGGTTGTTGATCAACAATCTTGATCCAAGAATTTCTGTTATTGGGTGGAACAACGCCTTGTTCTTGTCAAACATTCAGTCTGACATATCCTGTCCCACCAAGGACTGCCATTAAGAGATGCTCGTAGTGCATCTTTTGTCTAAATTTGTTTGTCTCATCTTCCTTTATTTGTAGGTTGGTTTTAATCTAGCTTCTGCTGAAGCCAAAAATCCTTTTAATAAAAGGCCCACATTACCTTTGCCTTCTCGTGCAGATCAATTAAAGTCCTTGCAAGAAGATGAATTCGACGTCCTGGTCATCGGAGGTGGTGCCACTGGGGCAGGCTGTGCACTTGATTCAGTTTCCCGAGGTATGTAGAGCTCGATAAGACCTTTCCTGGTTGCTAACTTAGTTCAAAATAAGATTAGAACTAATAAATTTGACTGTTTAGCTTTAAATTCACTATTTTGATAAAATGCTTGAATCATTGAAACTAGTATTTTTTTATTTTTATGCTATGTATTACGTCTCTTAATACTAATTAAAAAAATTAAAATTCCAAGAAATATTTTCCAAGGAAAAGGAAATAGCACTCTCTAATTTAAAAATTAACAAAAAGTCATATGATCAGTCAAACGTTAAACGTGCTTAAAACTAATAATCATGTCAAATTTAAAAATTACTGTGAATGCATAAAAAAAAAAACTAAAGTGAACAGATATTAAAATCAAGAATCCAGTCAAATATAAAAGAAGCATAAATTAAGTAAAAATAAGATTGCGGTCACCACCCCTTCAAACTCCCAAAAAATTTTGGCGAAGCAAAATAAGATTATAAAATAATTTTCTTCGCGGAAATTCCTCCCAGGTAAAGTAATCCCCGCCCAAAAAAAACTTCCTTCGGACAACTCCATCCTTGTTGAAAATCCCCCTCCCCCCTCTGTAAAATTTTATGCGGACAATCCAGCCTTAAAAAATCTCCTTAGCATAGTTTCATTTGAAAAATACTCTAATTTCTTGTCGTTTATCCGATCACTCTGGAAATCCCTTCCATGGAAATTTTTTCCCGGAAATCCAAATTCGCAGAAGATTTCTCTCGGACAATTCCTCCAGAACATCTCCACATACAAAATTGAGTTGGCAAAGAGATAGTAAGACAAATAAATAGAATTTCATATAGGAATCCTGTCAAATCCTCCCAGTGTAAAATTTCCCCTGGAAAGTTAAACACCAGAAGTTTCACTCCCTGCAAAAAATTTTTTCCATGGAAAGCCAAACCAATCACAAAATCTCTCCCCCCCCTCCCGAAAAATGTCTATATACCTCCCAAAAGCAAATACTATGCGTAAACAACGGGCAAACTTTATAACTAAAAAAAACTATCCTCAGGGGCTGTGGGGAAATTTTATATCCAAATGTATAGTTTTTGAACCTTTCAACTATTCTGATCAAGCCGTCGATACAGCCGTCTTGTTACTTTATAATAAACAGAAATGTGTTTGAAGTGTATATTTTTTTTTAATAAAAAATCTTTTAAAATTTTAGGGTTGAAAACCGCTATGGTAGAATTAGACGATTTTTCAAGTGGCACAAGTTCTAGGAGCACAAAACTACTACATGGTGGTGTGAGGTATTTACAGAAAGCTATCATGCAACTGGATCTAGAGCAATATCGAATGGTACAAGAAGCACTACATGAAAGATCTAACTTATTAGAAATCGCACCACATTTGTCTCATCCCTTACCCATTATGTTACCTGTGTATCAGTAAGTTTATTTTCAAATTTTCCCTTGCCAGTATCTAGACATGATGATTAGTCATACAAATGCGAAAGGGTGATTCCACCCTAATTTTATTGAAACACAAACAAATAGTGAAATGTGGTCATCAGCTCGTTTTCTTAAACTCGTTGAAAAATTGAATCTATCTGAAAATATTTCCAGACACGGTGACAGAAGGAATGATATACGTCTTTTTTTTTCAACATTGTTGACGACCGTAAATCAGTGGGCATGGACATTCTTTTAGATTTCCAAAAGGTTTGTAAGGAAGAACAATAATAGTTAGAAAAAGAACCCTCTTAAGAATCAGGTTGATACCTCTAAAGAATGTAGGATAATGGATCTTCATGCAAGCTATCGAGCTCCTGAATTCGTCGGGCTCTAGCAATCCTAGTGACATATCATGTGTGTCCCATGCTATGCATGAGACTGTAACTACACTGAGTGACATGGGGAGGAGAATAACTCATCTTAGCCGTTCCACCTTGGCTAGATGGTACAACAACAACTACTACTACTAACAATTCACCTCAGCACCAAGCCGCCTGAGGCCAACACAGCTACACACACTCCATCTCCATCCCAATCTATTCAAAGCCTCCCTCTTTACACCCTCCCAGGAAGTTTTCATTCCCCTTAAATCTTCCTTTTTAACATCCTCCCACCGCAACCGCGGACGACCTGTTTTCTGTTTGGCCCTAGACGATTGGCCGAAAAGGACAATCTTCTGCAACCTGTCATCCTTCATCTGTAGAACGTGTCTTAGCCATCTCAACCTTTCTCCCATTATAGTTTTAAAAAGTGGGACTGAGTGACACTCTTTGTACAGCCAACTGTTTGAAATAGGGCAGTCATCCGGGTACAGCTGATAATTAACTTGTAAAGTTCCTTTCAGTGCCTCGCTAAGCAAATTGATATCGTATTCTTTGGACTGGCTCTGACTGGAATAAGTAGATCCAACGAAAATGATTCAGCCGGTTGTAAATGACCGTGTTGGAAACATTCCAGCTAAACTACATCAGCCGTTGGAGCCCACTAATTAGGGATGTTCTCATTATGGATGCCCTAAATATGGTTTTGTAGAAAGCTAGTATGATGTCAGCACGTAATTTCCCTTAAAAAGGTGTTTATAGGTCAGCAAATAACTTTTTTGCTGGACCAGTTATATTAATTGTTATATGGGAAGACCTGTACATGGACAGCTATTTGTATGCTAAGAAATTCAGATTGCCGGTGCATATGGAACGTGATCTATTCATAATCTATGGAACTCAGGACTAAAAGGACTTAGTAATTGAAACGCTTCTGGTCTAATCTAAGCATAAAAGTTTTGTCTAATTCCTGTTCCTAAAACCACACTGCTCTTCTCATAAGGCTTTTAACTCCAGCAGTACGTTCAGATTTCCCCCGGATGTAGCATGTGCTAAAGTGTGGAAGATGCTTCCAAAAGAGCTGAGATGTAGGAGCTCCCTCGGGTCTTTCAAAAATGATTTAAATAAATATTTAGTTAAAGGTCAATAAGTGAAAGATAAAAAAAGAAAGATAAATTAAATTAGATGAAGTTTAAGATTTTTTAGTATATTCAGGTGAGGTGGTTGTATGTCCGGGGAGGGAGGGAGGAACCCTATGGTTAAGATTAAAAAAAATTATATAATGAGGAGGCGTGTGGTTGTGTCGAAGAGTGAAGTGGGAGCCGTACTGCGTGTTAGTGAAGAATCTTTTATGTTTATGGGTCTCAACGTGAGTTTTGTCACAGAGCAGTGTACTTTAAGTTTAGTTATTTCCTTCTTTTTAATTAAACCCGATTGAACCTTAAACCTTTATCCACAGCATCACTTAATCTAATAAGTATCATCTTGGTAAGCAATTTTATTCCTACAGAAATTGATTTAATACCTCTTATTGAATAATGCATTCACTCTTGTCAGATTTCTTGTTAATAGGTTTTATTGAAGTCTTCCTAAAATTACTCGATACTTCCTCTTTATGTGGAATCATATTCGTAATTTTCAGTATCAGTATCTTCAGTGTCTAAATTGGTAACCACTGCATTCGAATAATTCATTTATCATACTATCAGTTGCCTTATTATTTTTCTTTAGTTGTAATACCATCTCTTTACCTCCTTATTTACTAGTTTCCCTTTGTGTTTGAACTGCTGAAAATTCTCTCGCTACTTAGTTATATGGTTCATATTAATAGTATATAGATGCACGTAATTACATGCTGTAGAAATTAGAACCTTATTACATGCCGTAATTACATGCTGTAGAACCTTACCAAAAAGACTAAATTAATGGTAAGGGTTCAGCTGCTGTTAGTGTTATAAATAATTTTTGAATATAGTGATTACGAAGCTAGGGATGAGATAGTAAAGATTATGGATATGTTTTTTTGAAAATAAATTGTATCTACCGATTTAGGAAAACTTTGATTAAACCCCTTGGTAAGAAGGATAATAAAGTGAATGCAATAATTGCAAAGGTATTATCTTGATCTCTGTGAAAAGAAAATTACTTACCATGATGATGAGCAATTAGCTAATGCTACATAGCATGATGATAACACATTTTAAGAGGTAGTTTATGAGAAAAGTGATAAGAGTGAGTGCGGTAATTATAGAGTCGTTAGCCTGGTTTCTATTGGAAGCAAATTACTTAGTATGATAATGTTTTTTAGAATTAAATAAGCTGCAGATAAAGTTTTAAGAGAAGAACAGTGTGGTCTTAGGAACGGAAATAATGCTATGACTGGATTTCCACTCTTAGATAAGGAGTTGAGAATTGTCTGAACCGTCAGTCCCCTTGAGTACTCAGTTTTATAAATTGTTAACAGGCACATTGGTAGAAAAGTTTTAATATATGTCCTATCCTTTTACAATATACCAGGTAAAAAAGAAACAACAAAAAGAGGTAAAACTCAATGAAAAGACAACAAACGAGACTGTAGCCAGTAGAGAGAAAAGATGAAAGACTTGTGGAAATTTCGCCTCTATGCAAACTAGGCGTCCTCAGCACAAGAGAAACAAATATAAAAAGAAAAAACACGGAATTAAAAACAAATAAACCACCACCATTATTTATAAATACAATTGTCGCAACTGATCCACGTAGGGAAAAAAAATCTATTAGATTTACTTCAGTGAGAATATTAAAGCAACTGTATCTTTAGTTGATGAAAAGGGGATTGAACCGTGGAAGTGAGTAAAGAGTGAAGCTTTAAACAGACAGGTGTGAAAAAGGAGTTTACGCGGTTGGGTTAGTAGTATTATCAATTTTTAAGAGAATTTAAATGCTGATCAAGGTTACCGGGAAAAAACATCCTACCTGAATAAGTGTTTCCTGTATCAAAGGGCTCCATGCTTCCTAACCCTGCGGGGTGATGAGTTTCCGAAACTCAGAAAAACATCTATTTGGTGGTCAAGACATCACAATGGTAGTTTTCTTTCTACGTAGCAATTACAGCCCTTGAGGAAGCAAACGGTCCAGCCAGTAAATGCTGGAGGCCAATAAAGGCTACTTAAGTCTATCCAAGGTTCTTAGACTAGATTACGACCGGACTGTGAGCGGTTCTTGGGACATTTAGTTTAAAGGAAACGTTATGCAAGTCTAGGCCCATCTTGGTAACAACGTAGTTTCAAGCACTTTCTGACGCTATTATTTAAGCTGGGAAACTTAAAAAAGAGAAAAGTAAACTTTAAAGAAGAGTCTTGCCTTGAGAGATTCCTTGACGAGTTCTCAAGCTTTTACTTTGTTGATTACTAAGTTAGTGCCTTTCTGATTCCAATATTGCCTTGAAATTTTTATTGTGGCAAAGAAATATTCGAGATTAATGTTACTTCTGTTATCTGATTCGATATTCGGCACGGATCATCGTTAAAGGAGTCGCATATTCAGCTACGAATATTTGCATCTTTATTCCAATGTGTATTCTTCATTTTTTGTTTATTCCCTGTGTATTATTCTTTTCTTTTTAGTTGGTGGCAAGTTCCTTATTTTTGGGTCGGTATCAAGGCTTACGATTTGGTTGCAGGATCCAAAGGTCTGCAAAATTCTTACTATCTGAGTAAAAGCAGAGCTTTGGAATTATTTCCGATGTTGAAGAAGGATAAACTTTGTGGTGCTATTGTTTACTATGATGGTAAGTTCTTCTAGTCCCTTCTCTTCTTTTAATAAGTTGGAAGACTACTTATGGAAAAATAAGCTGTTTTAAGGAAAGAAACGATTTTTAAACTTGAAATGAGGAAAATAAGTCAAACTTATAACGAAAAGGCTTTACGCAAATGACAGTGGGCTTTTGCCCCTATTAAGTCAGCCTAAAGGCTGTAGTGTAGTCGCCACTTGACTAAAACCGATAAATTTTGAAAGTTTTTTTTTGTCATAACATTTAAGAAAATCAAAAATAAGAAAAGTGCTACTAAAGTCTCCGAGAAAAAAACAACAAATAATTTCTGAACTCCACTTCATCCAATTTAGTTTTACTATTTAAGAAGAACAAATATTTTGGTTACTATTTTTTTTTCTTTGAATTGAAGTTTAAACATCTGTTTTGAGTTTCAGATCACTCATAGTCGTTGTGCAATACTCTCAGTTTAGCCTTTTGCGAAATCGCAAATATCGGTATTTTAATATCGGTATCGAAATCGGTATTTTAAATTAAAAAAGAATGAAGGTTTGAAATAATAAGTTTACAAATAAAAATGATGTTCGCAAAATTGTAAATAAAAAAAACGATAAAGTACTCGAAGCTGAAAACAAAAAAATAGCCTGCATTTTGAGGCTGAGTTTTCATCTGTTTGGATCCAGTGGACTACAGGTTTGCAACTACTTTGGTAAAAATCAGCCTATTTCTGAACTCTGTGTCTACTTTGTCTTGATCTTGGAATTCTTTATTGGTAAATTTGCATCATATTTGCTTTCAGTAATCTAAGAAATCCTTAAATTGTAATTTTGATGGAAAGCAAGTACTGTTTTAGCCTCCGTTTTTAGTCAACAACTCGGCGAAATTTGTGACCTGAATGGAGACTTACCTGCCATTCATAAACAAAATAACTGCTCGCACCTGTCTTTACTTTCAAACATGGAGATAATCTCATATGTTAACTTTCTAGTATTTGGAAGTTTGAAGTCATGTCTGTAAATTTCAGGCACGTCAACATCCTATCAACACATCTCAACTACACTGAATCTATATTACTTTCATTAGTATATCATTACTTCTAGTTCTTTATCTATTGAAGAAATTGACAAGAATAATGCTAATTTGCTATTTGTGTATTCGAAATCTTAAAATTTTGCTTAAAATTTACCTCTGAGATTCACACGTCAACTTCCTAGAACTTTTCTTTTAAATCCCAATCACAGTGAATCTATATTTCTTCTGTTATTATATCAATATGTCTAGTACTATATTGAAGAAACCGATGAAAATAATGTTAATTTGCTATCCGAGCATTCGAAATCTTCAAATTTATCTTAAAATACACTACTGAGATTCGCAGCCTTTCAGCGTATTTCCAATAATATGCAGCGATTACTTGAACTTCATTTATGCATGTTACATATTGGAAAATTCCTCAAATTTTCTTCTTGTAAACGTTTTTTGCATAAAACCCACTTACATTTGAATGCGTAATTTTATTCCACATATTTCTTATAAGTCGCTCCTTTCATCGTAATGATAGATTTAGTTCAATCAAATGTTTTATATTAACCATAAAATTAAAATCTTACAGCCAAAATGGATCACTTAACCAGTTCATGTGTCGGCTTTTGAATTTAAAAATTGGCGTGTTTCATCTTTTAAATCCCAGAATTTTTAGTATGTCAGAGCGTCATAGCCAGCAGATCTCGGATAAGTGAAATATTCTGGAATATTTGCTTTCTACTTCACTAAGGAGGGTATAAAACTGCTGCTGATTTAACTCACGTAATTCTATTGAATTTATTACTTTTTCAACATGCGACAAGACATTATCTAACCTTATAACCTTTGTACACAAAACTGCCTGGTGAATAATGCAACAAGTATGATGGGGGTTCGTCTCTTCCCAGTATCTGCTTGTTGCTGGCGTAGTAATGCTGCGAAGCCTTTGCTCCCCCCACACATCGAAAGAACAACATCAGTTGTGAGAGAAGACAACTTTATCAGTGGGAAATTATATTTTTGTAGAAGGTTGACACTCGTGCTTTACACAATGGCACTTATTGGGGGGAGTTAGGGGTGGCAATTGCCCCCCTCCCCCGCTATATTTTGAAAACTCACTTTTTAAATCTTTTTTGGCAAAAAGGTTGAAATTTGCTGCCCCCCCCCCAAAAAAAAAAGATTTAGAAAACTCACTTTTTAAAATCTTTTTTGTCAAAAAATATAAAAAACGAACTTGAAAACACATAAACGAAATAACAATAAATATTCAATATTTTCTTTTGATAAATATTGGTAGTGTTTGTTGACGAGTGTTTAATCATAGGATGCAGGGGAGACCTACCCTGATTAAAAAAAAAAAAATAATAATGATAATAATTCAGAAGCTTCAGATTACTTAATATATAACTTTGTGTACTGTGAGCCAAATCATCGTCACACCGCTCCCCAAATAGCATAACTTTTAAAGAATTCTTTAACCTATCTACATTTCTGCTATCTATGTTTAATCTATCTTCATTTAATAAGTTACATTTCTGCAAGAAGCCTGAAAAAAAATCATATAACTCGCCTGTAAAATGATGACCGCATGAATGTGCCCTTTTCTGCCAGGCGTGACGTTGTGTTTTTTTTTACTCTGCTTTTTTTTTGGATGGGTAAGATAACTATCCCCCAGATATATGTTTAGCTCTGTCTTCAAGCTCTAATTATGGTAATCTGTAATAGTTTAGCTATTGGCCTGGATGATATGAAATAGAATGGGAATTGAGAATAGGTGTGATTAGTATCGCATACATTTTTTGCGGGGAATTTCCTGAATTGGTGCATGCTTCGAGTAGATTTTATTAACATGACTTATCTTGTATTTTGAAACTGATGTTATAATATTACATGAAGTGTTATTCATCTCCAGAGATTTCTGAAAAGGCGAAATAGAATGGAAAACTTTCTAATTGAAAAATAGTAGCTTGCGTTTTTTTTAAAAAAATAAGTGAAATTTATTCTACATTCTCCAACTTTCGTTTATGAGAGTTTCCACATCATACTAAGAAACTTCAATATTTGTATGCACGAATAAGTTTTTGATTGTGTTTATTTAGGACAACACAATGATGCAAGAATGAATATCTCCATTGCAATGACGGCTGCACGTCTTGGTGCAACTGTTGCTAATCACTGTAGAGTCATCAAGTTGCATAAACAGCCCAATGAAGAAGGCGAAGAAATTCTTTGTGGTGCTCTAGTTCGAGACGAAATCTCGGGTAAGATCCTCTTTCTGTTTTGTTTTCACCTAGCGATAGAATTATGTTTGGCTGAATTATGATTCATTTGGTTCCACCTTAGTTCTTGCGCTCAAAGACACAACATAAAACGAACATGTTAGAGTAATTTCATCTATTAACTTAATTTAGCCTTCAAGATAACACCTGATGATTTTTTTTTCTTTTTAGCTAACAATGAAGACGTAGAGAGTTTGTCTCCCCACTAGATTTGTGTAAAGATTGCTTTTTATGGCACTTGGTATTAACCTTGGTATGGCACTTGGCATATAGCAATCGCAAATTCTGTCGGTCTGTCGGTCCCGGTTTTGCTACTTTAGGCACTTCCAGGTAAGCTAGGACGATGTAATTTGGCAGACGTATCAGGGACCAGACCAGATTAAATTAGAAATAGTCGTTTTCTCGATTTGACCATGTGGGGGGGGGGGAGTGGGGGGCCCGTTAATTCGAAAAAAATAGAAAAATTGAAGTATTTTTAACTTACGAACGGTTGATCAGATCTTAATGAAATTTGATGTTTGGAAGGATATCGTGTATCAGAGCTGTTATTTTCAGTCCTGATCGGATCTGGTGACATTGGGGAGGGGGAAACCTAAAATCTTGGAAAACAAATAGAGTGGAGGGATCGGGATGAAACTTCATGGGAAAAATAAGCACAAGTTCTAGATACATGATTGACATAACCGAAACGGATTCGCTCTCTTTGGGGTATTTGGGGGGGGGGCTGTAAATTCTTAAAAATTAAAAAAAAATGAGGGTATTTTTAACTTACGAACAGATGATCGGATCTCAATGAAATTTGATATTTAGAAGGATATCATGTCTCAGAGCTCTTTTTTTAAATCCCGACCGGATATGGTGACATTGGGGGGGGGAGTTGGGAGGGGGAAACCTAAAACTTGGAAAACACTTAGAGTGGAGGGATCGGGATGAAACTTGGTGGAAAAATAAGCACAAGTGCTAGATACATAATCGGAACGGATCCGCTCTCTTTGGGGTAGTTGGGAGGGGGTTAATTCTGAAAAATTAGAAAAAATGAGGTATTTTTAACTTACGAACGGGTGATCGGATCTCAATGAAATTTGATATTTAGAAGGATATCGTGTCTCAGAGCTCTTATTTTAAATCCTGACCGGATCTGGTGACATTGGGGGGGGGGGGAGTTGGGAGGGAAAAACCTACAACTTGGAAAACACTTACGAGTGGAGGGATCGGGATGAAACTTGGTGGGAAAAATAAGCACAAGTCCTAGATACATGATTGACATTTTGAAAATTTTGAAAATTGAGGTATTTGTAACTTACGAAAGGGTGACCAGATCTTAATGAAATTTGATATTTAGAAGGATCTTGCGATTTAAAGCTCTAATTTCAAATCCCGACCAGATATTTTGACATTGGGGGGGGGGGGGTTGTTGGAGGGGAAAATCTTGGAAAAACACTTGGAGTGGAGGAATCGGGATAAAGCTTGGTGAATAGAATAAGCAAATGTCCTTGATACGTGATTGACGGAACCGTACTGGATTCTCTCTCTTTGGGAGAGTTGGGGGGAGGGGTTCAGTGATTTGGCGAGTTTGGTGCTTCTGGACGTGCTAGGACAATGAAAATTGGTAGGCGTGTCAGGGAGCTGCACAAATTGACTTGATAAAGTCATTTTCCCAGATTCAACCATCTGGGAAGCTAAAAAGAGAGGAAAAATTAGAAAGAATTAGGTATTTATAACATACGAGTGGGTGATCAGATCTTAATAAATTTTGATATTTAGAAGGACATCGTGACTCAGAGCTCTTATTATAAATCCTGACTGACATTAAGCCTCTTATTTTCCTTTTAAATCAATCTATTGACTCATAGAATTTTGCTAGAGCTCATACCATATGATCTCTTGGCTCTTAGCTTTTCTTGCCTCGTCACAAGTGCCATATGAGCTCTTAGCTCTTGTTGTGAGGGAGGGGGCGGGGAATTGTTCAAAATAACAATTATGTTCAATCACTCTTCATTATTGTAATTTCTGCTCGTTGTAAGTTTTAATTTTTCTTTTCATTTCCATTGAAAAAAATTCAGTTGAAAACAAAGAAAAGTTCAAATCAAATTCCTTTTTGGTATAAATCCTTTTAATACATTTTTAATAGATGTGAGTATTTCTGCTGATGACGGTCACTGTGCATGTGACAAAAATAAACAATATGTTTTTGTGAATTATTACTGTCTACTAAAAAGATTTATCCCTATTTGAACGTTTATTTATCGTCATGGAAAGGCAACGTAGTCTTTGAAATTATCTACAATTTTTTTTATTTAATTCGTATTGTAGCAATTATTTATGTGTCGCGAGTGTTAATGCTGTTCAAATTCTTATATTAAAACGGCTCTAGTATTTCGTTATTCTTTGGTAATCTTGCATCGACAAAAAAGTGGTTATTTCATCAGGACTGGCTGCAAAATATCTCTATTTAATATGAAAAAAAAGTCCTGAAGGATGCACTTTGCAGCAGGGGCGAATCTCCAGCATTTTATTGGGGGTGGGGGCGAGAGAGGTCCATATCCGGATAGTCAAGGGGCATGGGATGTATAATAATTATTTTCTCCTCATTATTGGGGGACAACTGCCCCCCCCCCAAACGACGCTGTTAGGTCAAGATCGGTACATAATTGTGACGTAAGGTTGTTACATCATAATTTCTTTTTTTTTTTTTTAAACCTTCAGGGCCTTCTTTACCCTAGGATTTCTTTGGATTTTACCTAATAGTTTCTTTGACTCTTGAAAAAAACTAGCCAAATCAGGATTTCTTTGCTTGTTATGTTTAAAACCCTACGAGACCCTGCCAAATTAGGATTTCTGTTTAGGTTAGATTAGGGGGTACCAGTGAAATTGAATGCTAGGGCCCTGTCGGAATAGACTGCTTGGACTCCCGATGGAATTGGTTGCTAGGTGGCTCCATTGGAATTGGCTAGGGTCCCTAGTGAAATTGTATGCTAGGGGCCCGATTGAATTGGATGCTAGGAGCCCTCAGGGGTTATGTTAGGAGGCCGATGAAATTGGATGCTAGGGATCCGATGGAATTGGATGCTAGGGCCCCATCGGAATTGGTTGCTAGGGCCCCCATTGGTTAGGTTAGGGGCTCGATGAAGTTGGATGTTAGGGTCCCACTGGAATCGACGCTAGGACCACCCCCCAGTGAAATTGGATGCTATGGCCCCCGGTGGTTAGTTTAGGGGGCCCAGTGAAACTGGATGTTAGGGTCCTACTGGAATTGATGCTAGGGCCACCCCCTCAGTGAAATTAGATGCTAGGGCCCCTGGTGGTTAGTTTAAGGGGCCAGGTGAAATTGAATTTTAGGGCTCCAGTGGGATTGGATGCTAGGGCCCCATTGAGATCGGTTTCTAGGGGCCCCCGTTGGAATTTCATGCTAGTGTGCCTAGTGTAATTGCTTGCTAGCGTCCGGTGTCTTAAAGGTTCCCCACTAGTGGGCCCTGAAGGTTTTTCCCTGGCCCTCGTAGGTTTTTAATCACAACAACCAAAAAAATCCTGATAGGGAGGGCTCCTGAAGTTTTTTTTAACAATCAAAACCCTATTATATAACAAGAAAATCCTATGATGTAACATCCAAGGAAATCTTGATTTGGCGGGGTCTCGTAGGTTTTTTCTTAGCCCTCGTAGGTTCGCAATCATCCGAAGAAATCCTGATTTGGCGGGGTCTTGTAGGTTTTTTTTTTAGAGAAACTATAACGAAACAATCTTAAAAATCCTGGAGTAAGGAAGCCCCTGAATGTAAAGACTCTCTATTATGTAACAATCTTAGAAATCCTGATTTGGCAGGGGATCTCGTAGGGTTTTCAAGACTCATTTTTTGGTAAAACCCAAGGAAATCCTAGAGTAAAGAAGCACCAAAAAATCAAGCAAATTTACTGCAGCAAATCAAGGCATCCGTGATTGCAAGTCTTTATTTCTGCATTTTACTCCTACTTACATCAAACTTCAATCCAACAGTGAATAAATCATAAAAACAAATTGCACACAAATGCAGGGGCACCAATTTATGGAAACGTTGGAAAGGGTGAGAACTCCTTGTTTATAAAAAGTTAAGATACCCTTAGACCTTTTTTCCAAGATTTAAGAGAAAGTTTTGGTTCTTGTATGATATAGTCCGATCAATCAAGTGTTCTTTAATTGACGCATTGTAGAACCGGTTTTTTCGGTCAGTTTCTTTCAGCTTAACGTGAGACAAGACAAAGAGAAGTGACAGAATAGATGGGAAATATATAATTTGGGCTATAATTTTGCATATTAAGGGGGTAAGGGTAATGTATTTGAACAGTTTGATGTTAGAAAACAATTCTTACTTCATAATATGCAGAATAATTGTACCTAACACATTAGGAATGCAGGCCTGCTATACTTTACCCTCCCCCCCCCCCCCTAATGTGTAAACATATAGCCCAAATTTGTTTCTAAAATATTGTGTATTTGTCATACATAGGTATATTTCGTTAGGATTGAGCGTCAGAGAAACAGGCTCTACTTAGATGAAGCATATTAGGTGGGGGGTATATTATACAAGTGCCGATTTATTTTATTTTTTTTTTCTCAGTAAAAATACTAAAAACAGCAGTTACAAATCCAGGACGGGAAATACCCCAAAATGGCACTCCAGCACAAGCTTTTTAATTTTTCTTAACCTCTACAATTTTTGTTTGTTTTTTTTTTCTTGGGGAGGGGGGGGGGTTAATGTAACCATCTTTGGGTCAGGACTGGGAAACCATATTATTTTATGTAAAATTAAAAATTCATACTTACATATGTTTGGTAACAAGATCTTTGTAGTTCTTCAGGAAATAAGGCACATTGACTATCCAACGAGCATTGTTCAAGATTTCAGATGCTAAATTGCGGCCAGCTGTTGTTGTTTTTTAGTCTCGCTGGTTCTGCAATGGTTTCCTCTTGCATATATACTTCCTCCAAGTCCAGCAGATACTTTAGAAGTCTTGGTCTTCCACGGATTACGTATATTTGTTCTAACTTTTTCCTGCCCTTTGCACATTAGTCAAGCCAAGTCCTCTTGGTAAATATTTCGCTGTTCATATTATTGACTTACAAATAAGGTGAACATACCACTTGATGTCTTTTTTTATGCTCTTTCCAAATATTATAATCACTTTTGCTGCAAATGAATTTTACCCCCACCCATATATATATATATATATATATATATATATATATATATATATATATATATATATATATATATATATATATATATATATATATATATATATATATATATATATATATATATATATATATATATATATATATATATATATATATATATATATATATATATATATATATATATATATATATATATATATATATATATATATATATATATATATATATATATATATATATATATATATATATATATATATATATATATATATATATATATATATATATATATATATATATATATATATATATATATATATATATATATATATGTATTATGTATATATATATATATATTATATATATATATATATATATACATATATATATATATACATGTATATATACCAATATATTTGCACATTAGGGGGGGGGGTAAAGTTTAAAATTAACTCTCATTTGCATCGGAAAAAAACTTTACCTCAACTCCCACCCCTAATGTGCAAATATATATCCAGAATTGGTATATATAGGGATAGAGGTAAAATTCCTTTGTGGCAAAAGTGATTATTATATTTGATAGGCATCAAGTGGTATGTTCACTTTGTTTGTAAATCAATAATATAGATAGCGAAATATTTACCGTCTTCTTTTATTGCGCTTTTTTCGCATAATTCAAAAAGCTATTCAATCTCTTGAATAGAATTTGCTTAGTCCTGTGGTGGCGCAGTGGATTTGACCTTATCTTGGTAATACGGGACCCAGAGATCGAATCACGCTGCAGGAATGCACTGCAGGGCCGACGCAGGGACCTTAGTAGTCAAGAAGCGTCGTTAATTCTTAAATAATAATAGAACTTGCTTAATTTCTTGATATATTTCGATTGGTTTTGAACAACGGGATACGGCATGTTTATCGAAGTTTAGTGGTATCATGCGCAAGACACAACGTCTGTTATTGAAACACTGACCCGAAAATTAAACAAGCCATGTTCAACTTGAGGGTTCCATTGCTCCAAATTGATTACAGTGAAAAAACAAAACCAAGGAAAAAAAGGTCTTTAATTGAGTAAATTCAACATAAATTATCTAAACAAACAGTTTGGCTTAAAAACATTTACAAGCTCGTGTGAATTTTATTAAAGTTGTTAATATAGTTTTGTTGAACAAAGCCAAGATAATTGTTATATAAAACCTATTTAAATAGAGGGAGTATAAGAAAAAAAAGTGGATTCAAGTAAATGATAGCCATTAGTCTCCCAAATCAGGGGGACCCCAATTTAAGTTTTCAAATATATCTGTTGCTTTAAACAAACAAAATTTCTTTAACATTGAAGAAATAGTCAAGTGACTTTGACCGCTTTCGCCCCTTAATGCGCTTGGAACCTCGAATCTTGCTGTGAAAAATAATTATATTACTAGTAGTTAATAAACTCAAGTGTTCATATTACTATATCTCCTTTAATTTCAGGTAAGGAATGGGACGTTAAAGCAAAGTGTATCATTAATGCAACTGGGCCTTTTACTGATACTATCCGAAAGTTAGATAATCAGACTGTGATGGATATATGTGCACCTTCTGCCGGTGCTCATATTGTATTACCGGGATATTATAGGTAAGTCCATAAGTGGTCTTAGAATATAGAATAGAATTTAAGCCTTCGTGTATACAAATATTGAAGTTTCTTTGAATGATGTGGAAAGTCTTGTAAACGAAAGCTGGAGAATGTAGAATGTAAGCTACTATTCTTCAATTAGAAAGTTTTCTGTTCTATTTCCCATTTTCAAAAATCTTTGAAGATGGATTAGACTTCATACAGTACCAAAACATGAGTTTCAAAATACAAGATAAGTCATGTTAATAAAATCTACTCGAAGCATACGCTAATTCAGGAAATTCCCCAAAAAATGTACGCGATACTAATCACACCTATTCTCAATTCCCATTCTACTTCACATCATCCTGGCCTATAGCTAAATCATTACAGATTACGATAATTAAAGCTTGAAGACAGTGCTAAACATATATCTGGGGGACAGTTACCTTACCCCTCCAAAAAGCCCAAACAGAATAAAAAAACAGTCACGCCCGGAAGAAAAGGGCACATTTTACAGGCGAGTTATATGATGTTTTCAAGCTTCTTGCAGAAATGTAACGTATTAATTGAAGATAGATTAAATGTAGATAGATTAAAGAATTCTTTAAAAGTTATGCTGTTTGGGGAACAGTGTGACGTAGGTTAGGCTCACAGTACACAAAGTTATATATTAAGTAGTCTTAAGCTTTTGAATTTGTTATCGTTATTATTTTTTTAATCAGTGTAGGTCTCCGCTACTTCCTATGATTAAACACTCGCCTACAAACGCTACCAATATTTACCCAAACAAAATATTGGATATTTATTATTATTCCGTTTATGTATTTTTCAAGTTTATTTTTTATATTTTTGGCAAAAAAAGTTTTGAAAATCTATGGAGGGGGGGGGAAGTTTAAATTTTTTTTTTGCAAAAAGCGATTTGAAAAAATGAGTTTTTAAAATCTAGCGGGGGAGATGGGCAATTGCCACCCCATAACTCCCCCAATTAGTGTCCATAAGCTATCATGGAGAAGGGGTGTTGGATCATGCTGTAGGCGGAGGAAATGCCAGATGGTTGAAATAGCGCATTTCTATGTCCAAATTGACTAAATCTCAATAGAACTTCAGATAAATATAGAAATAGTTTTACAGAATGAGGGAGAGGTAGAAACTGAAATGTGACCCCTATTGATTACCAGGAATAGGCTATTTCTGGTCTGTGCCTCTATCTTGAAATTAAAAAGCAACCAACCCAAAAACGAGAAGAGTTTATCCCATTCAGGAGGGGAACTACTCACCCTCTCGATCACAGAAATTTTAGAGGATGCTCGTTCGATCAGAAAATCATCAGAAAAGGCTAGTGCCCTTTTTATTATTCAAAAATTATTGGAGGGCAACACTCCTTCCCCCACGCCCATCATAATTTTTATTTATTAAAGTTGAAGAAATTGAAAATTTAAACGTATTTTTTCGTTTAATGTTGTAGGATGAAAGGAACAGGGTGAATAGAATAGAACTAGTATGGTGGAATGAAGTATGGTGGAATAAGGCCAACAACCTAGCAAGGACGAATGATTTTGCACCATTTCACCAAGATTTGTAGCATTGGCTTAGTTTATTTTAGCACCAAGTTAAGACTGCTCACTTTTGCACCGAGTCAGTCCGTATTTATGACTTGGGTTCGGGTTCGACCTTGGGTCAAGACCTTGCTGGTATTTATTCTTAGCTAGGACTTAGCTTGTGTTGGTGTCAAGTTAATCCATAGCTGGGACTTAGCTCATGCTTGCACCCAGTCAGGGTTTAGTTTATTCTTCACAGAGTCAGAACTTGGCTCAATTTCGAACAGAATTATGTCTTCGCTCGGTTTTAGGCCGTGCTACTTTGTAGCATGTATTTCGCTTGCTTTAGTGTGATTCAGGACTTAGCTTGTTTAGCACTGTGTTATCAAAATTCAGCAGCTTAGGCGTGGCTTGTTTTTGCTCTCAGTCATTTTACAACCATAGTACAAAATTACGCTATTTAGACTTAGCTCGGTTTTGAAGTGAGTCAATCCGCAGGTTGAACTTTCGTTATACACATAGTCAGGACTCGTCTTGTTCTGCTGGGTGGGCGGGGGGGGGGTACTGAGTTGGTAACATGTGCAATTTTTGCTTTTTATCATGCAAATGTGATTTTTTGCATTATTCTAGTTTCAACTCTGTACAACATGCCTAGATATGCTACTAACTTGTAGCTGTGAAGAATGAGCAATTTGTAAAATTTAAGGCCTTGTCCTGGGACTCTAGGTGTTATGCTTTTTTATATTTTAATCGCTAAAAAGCGAAATAACTCTAAAAATATCGAGCATGAGAGTTGTTGGGGACAAAAGGATTCGGTGGGGTGGTAGATTGCCCTTTGATCACTTTTATGTACCTGAAAAGGGTATTACAACTTTGATAAATGTTTACTTTTGTTCCAAGTGCTCTAAAGTGTGTATTACTGCATATAGCAAGATTCTGACGATCGCATATTGTTTCTTTGTCATTATTAGAGAAGCGCATCCATCTTTTTAGTTTTCTAAGATCCCCCTCCAACGAGACTAAAAATGCGTAAATTGGGTTTGCTTACAGATAACATTACCTATAGAGCGAAGCGTATTAGTCCTTGAGCCTCGCGGGCAGCGGGGCGAGGTCTGTATTCTATATTTATTCAGCAAAAGTGACAAAACTAAAAAAAAAGATCCTCAAACGAGGTTTATTAAATAAATATAGGATACAGACCTCGCCCCACTGCCCGCGGGGCTCATAGACTAATATGCTTCGCTCTATAGGTAATGTTACCTATAAGCAAGCCCACTTTGCGTATTTCTAGTTTGCCTCGTGGAGGAGTCAACCAGAAATAGATGCGCTTCTCTAATAATGACAAAGAAACAATATGCGATCATGAGAATCTTCCTATATGCAGTAATACACACTTTAGAGCACTTGGAACGAAAGCAAACATTTATCACAACTTCAGTTTCTGATCGACTGGTTCCCCTCCTAATTTTGTGGCCAGGGAAAAGCGAAGGAGTAATGGAACAGAAATTGCTCTTTAGTATGTCAACGCTACTGTTTGAATTATCTTTCTGTAATCAAATACTATTTTTTATTCTTTTGATTTGAATATAATTATTATATGCATTGATTAAACAATATTTTCAATGGTTTCTCGTTTTTCAGCCCTCAAAAGATGGGTCTACTAGACCCAGCGACTTCTGATGGACGAGTGATCTTCTTCCTCCCGTGGGAAGGAATGACCATTGCTGGCACCACAGATTCACCATGTGAAGTAACCTATAGTCCAGCCCCTACAGAGAAGGATATTCAGTTTATCCTGAACGAAGTTAAAAATTACCTTAGTTCAGATATCGAAGGTACGAAATATTCATCAAATTTGAAATTAAATAGACAAAATCTAAGTTTACGAATGATATCCATAGAGTAAATGTAGAAGACCGAAAAGATCTTCGGAAAATTTTTACAGAAAAATGCAACGGGCCAAATGCTTTTGTGTAAAAAAAAAAATTTACTAAACGCAAAGGCCACAAGAAAAAATATGAACAACTGAAAAGTTGATACTTTAAACAACGATCATAGCAACATTACTGGTAAAATTAATTCTGCTGGTATGGCTATTTTCTATTCTGTTTGAACTAATCAAGTCAATGTCACTAATAAACTAAAGGAAGTAGTTATGAATATAAATTGCTTATTTTATGTATTTCGAGGCCGAAGAAAAAAATCTTTTTGGATTGTCATTACGGTAATGTCAACTACCAAGAATAATGGAAATTAATGAGGCAGAAGCAAAATTTTTTTAAATATTTAAAATAACAGAATCCGTTAGTTTTTCCATGCCATATATGTGCTTTCAAGTTCCTTTAGTTTTGCTTTTCAGTTTTGTCATAAAAAAAGCTTTTCCGAATTGTTTTCTGGCTGTTTCTAGTCACGTAGCATTCTTCTGGTTGACTTTTGCTGTCCTTAAACTGAAGCAAAAGTTCAAATACTGTCTAGTTTATCGCTAATGAGCTTCGACTTTCTGATGCTTGTCAGGTTTAGGTTCTTTTTAATAACAAAATAAATAACAAAAGGTCCAGAGCCCGGCTGAGAAGACAAATAAATGTCCCCTCATTTATCACCAGAGCTAGTCCGTTGCTGCCTGCCTAGCCTAGTGTCCAACTAAAGTTGTCATCGATCTCATTATAGAATTACGGATTGTTTCGACAAATCTGATCGGACAAAACATTCCAAGTTTTTTTTTAAATGTTCTCTGTGATCCTGTTTGGATATATAAAATGTGTTTTTAATTTTAGTTTATAAATTCTAGTTAGTGCATAGTATGTTTCAAGACAGGTTGTACTAGGGATTCTATATGTTTCCGCTGGGAAACTCTGATATTTTTGTTTCTTTTGTAATTTTGGGGCTTTTTTCTTTTTTTGTGAATGAAGATCTCATACGATGAAACAGTTCGTGGTAACGAATTGTAGTAAGGAGCGACCTGGCTCAATAGTAACCAAAACTCTAAAAAACGGAATTTTTATAACAATAGTTACACCAAAAGAATCGCATTTTAATGCTGGTTTTAAACATATAAGTTTCAGTAAATTTAGACTTACTTATCAAAAGTTACGAGCCTGAGAAAATTTGCCTTATTTTAGAAAATAGGGAAAACACCCCCTAAATGTCATAGAATTAACGATTGTTAATGAAAAGTTAACGATTGTTAATGAAAAGTCTTAACGAAAACCACACCATCAGATTCAGCGTATCAGAGAACCCTATTTGTAGAAGTTTCAAGCTCCTATCTACAAAAATGTGGAATTTTGTATTTTTTGCCAGAAGGCAGATCACGGATGCGTGTTTATTTGTTTGTTTGTTTTTTGTTGTTTTTTTCCCAGGGGTGATCATATTGACCCCGTGGTCCTAGAATCTTGCGAGCGGGCTCATTCTAACGGAAATGAAAAGCTCTAGTGCCCTTTTTCAGTGACCAAAAAATTGGAGGGCACCTAGGCCCCCTCCCACGCTAATTATTTTCCCAAAGTCACCGGATCAAAATTCTGAGATAGCCATTTTGATCAACGTATTCGAAAAAGCTTATAACTATGTCTTTGGGGACGACTTACTCCCCCACAGTCCCCGTGGGAGGGGCTACAAGTTACAAACTTTGACCAGTGCTTACATATAGTAATGGTTATTTGGAAGTGTACAGACGTTTTTGGGGGGATTTTTTGGTTTGGAGGGGGGGTTGAAAAGAGGGGGATATGTTAGGGGAACTTTCCTTGGAGGAATTTATCATGGGGGAAGAAAATTTCCATGAAGGGACCGCTGGATTTTCTAGCATAATTAAAAAAAACAATGGGAAAATAAATATGAAAAAGTTTTTTCAACTGAAAGTAAGGAGCAGAATTAAAACCACTTAAAACAAACAGAAATTATTACGGATATGATTGGCCACCTCCTCCTAATACCTCGCTCTTCACGCTAAAGTATTTTTAATAATTTCAACTATTTATTCTACGGCTTTCGTGATTCAGGGGTCATTCTTAAGAAATTGAGACAAAATTTAAGCTTTAGTGTAAAGAACGAGGTACTGACGAGGGGGTGAACCCCTCATATACGTAATAAAACATGAGAATACAGAAGTTTGTTGCGTAAGCTAATTTATAAGTTACGTATATCTTTTAATAATAAAAACATTCGTAAAAAATTAAGAGTTCTAGCTGCCTTTCTAAGTAACTGAAAAACCGGAGGGCAACTAGGCCTCCTCCCCACTCCTTTTTTTCTCAAAATCGTTCGATCAAAACTATGAGAAAGCCATTTAGCCAAAAAAAATAAATATGCAAATTTAGTTTTAATTATTCATCTGCGGAGAGCCAAAATCAAAACATGCATTGATTCAAAAACGTTCAGAAATTAAATAAAAAAAAAACAAGTTTTTTTTAACGGAAAGTAAGGAACGACATTAAAACTTAAAACGAACAGAAATTACTTCGTATATGAAAGGGGCTGCTTCCTCATCAACGCCCTGCTCTTTACGCTAAGTTTTTTACCGTTTCAAAAAGTAGAGTTAAGAGAAAGAGTTGATGAGGAAGTAGCCCCTTTCACAAGTAGCCATTAACATCGTAAGGATTCCAGTGTCCCCTACGCAATGGCACACAATTCGCTCGCACCTGCGGTCAACATTTCATCGCTCTTCACGGTAGCCTCAGTCTCAAGTAAAACTCTTCCTGTCTACTACTTTAATTTGCTTATAAAACCTTAGAGTAACTGACTTCTCAACATCCGTAATCCAAACCTGGATTACCTAGTTCCTAAGCCGCGAGTCCAGAAATCTAAGTAAATCTTGTGGTTTGCAATCAGATCCCTGGCCTTCATTCCATGCACACGAGAATCAGCTTTATCCAGCAGGGCTTTAACCTGTTTTGGCCATTTTACCTTTCTAGGAGATATTTACATTTTGTTGTAAGCCACCTTCACTAGACGGCTATCTGACAAATGTAATACCTGTAAACCAGACTTGATTATCTGTATAATCCCCCCATGACGCAAATTGGGTAAACCCAGGTCACCTCTAAGAATCAGACTGCTAAAATTATTTTTAGAACCAACTACTTTTTTAAAATACGTATACTGCAGAGACTGCAAATGTCTCACTCAGTGCCCCCCCCCCACAACTTGCAGCCCTAATGGGTAACTGGTAGGACCTTAGTCATAGAAAGGTGCTTATTATGTGTTTTTGCCAGATTAGAGCACATGCAGCTGCTTTTCCAGAGAAATCATCAACTTAACGTGTTTGGTCCAGTTTAGCTTCAATGTCTTTGTTTCTAAGTAAGCTTCAGCTAAATCCAGGAGTGTTTGAAGTTCCTCGACGGACTTAGCCACCAAAGCCGTGTCATCAACGAACAGTAGATAAGAAAATAGAGTATTCGCAAGTGAGACGGCCGGGGCCCATCGCTGTTCAAGGTACTCTGCCAAATCATTAATGTATAAAGTGAAGTCTTTCGTTGACAGTGTGCCTTCTTGAAGGACCCCTTCAAGGGTTTTGAATGGCCTAGATACTCCTTGTTTAGCAATGATAACTATTGATAAAGTAATCCCAACATGCTAATTAACAATATGATAAATGGCCTAGTTGGCCCTATCTTAGCGAGATAACAAAACAAATGGGCATATTAATCCTATGAAATACTTTCTCAATGTCCTATGCAATGTCCCCTTTCCCCTGCAATATTTCCCCATGAGAGCTTGAAGTATGAAAACCTGGTCTGTTGTTGAGTACCCTTTACGACACCCCCCTTGCGTCTCACTTATAATATTTCCCCTATCAAGCCAGCATCCCCAATCTAGCATCCAAAACTTTTTCCAAAAACTTACTAATAGTTGGCATTAGGCTTATTGAGCGATAATTACTATGCATCGTGCGGTCACCCTTTTTAAATAGCGGCTTTATTACCGACATGTTCTACGTTGCTGGCCATCTGTACGAAACTAGGACTGTATTGAACAGACTTAAAAGAATTGGTAATAGGCGTCCTATTAATTTTGTATACGTAGTTGATGGGATTCCGTCAGTACCTGGAGAAGATCCTCCACAGTGACTCTTTAATACATTTCTTCAACTCTTCCTCTGATATTTTCTATATGAGCTGGTAAAAATGCTCTGGGAGGGGGAATTCACTAACAGCTGAATCAATCGACTCGGTATACGTATGCGGGTAAATGGGTGGGGTGGCTTTGTCCTTCTGACCCTCCCGTTTTTCGCAGTATGTCGGGCAGGTATTAACATCCGGAACCACCTTTGACTTGTCACGTGGCGCACGCAAGGACTTACAGAATTTTTTCATGCTGGCTGATTTGTAGGCTTGAAAACAATTTTCTTGTTCTTGAATTTGGTATATAAGTTTCTTCCTCTTTACTAAAGACTTGTGTTGCTTTCTAGCTAACCTAATTGCTAGTAGGGCTTCAAGTCGTTCCTCTGACCCTGTATCATTTTTACCTTCTTTAATAAACTAAACATACCCACCTTGCTGAATTTACACTCATCATCGAAAGAACCGATTTCCGGCGGTAATGGTTTCAGGACTCGGCCTACCTCTTTATGGAGAAACCCGAGGCTTCTGCCCCAGATATTTACTCGCCCTGACAAGTCATCACTGCTCCTTTGCATCCTGAAGTCGTCCGGTAGGATGTGCTCTTGGCAGACTCTACTCGGCCTGAAACCTGCTTGTCCTAGTCTTATAAGCTTACCTTTGGAGTCGTTGAAGCGGTTGGGGACGATGAAGTGGTCAACTTATTTAGTATTGTCATCGCTGACGCTTACTTCAAGGTCAATAGCATTAGAGAGGTAAGACGATAAATAAGCACTATTTCAGAAACATCTCTACTGTTCCCCCAAAAAAGCCTGGCTGCTATGATTTTTTCTTTCCCTAAAAATATCCCGTTTTGGAAATCAAGTCTCATAAATAACTTTTCATTTCAGTTCGACGGGGTGATGTGCTTTCTGCTTGGAGTGGAATTCGTCCTCTGGTCTCTGACCCCAACAAGCCAGATACACAATCTCTAGCCAGAAATCATATTGTGCATATTAGCCCAAGTAAGCTTATTACCATAGCTGGAGGAAAGTGGACTACATACAGAAGTATGGCACAAGATACACTTGACGCTGCAATTGAAGGTAAATTCTTAGTTATTGGCTTTGTGAAGAAAGGAAAAATCTTTATTTTTCTGTGCAGAATAACAAATCGAATGATCAAACATTACTTAGAATTTTCAGTTTTTATTGAAGGGAAAAGATTGCTGGGCGGCTGTGAGAAAAAGTTCTAGTTGTCTAGTAATAAATTATAGAATTTAAGGGTATTAGGAATATTTAGGGACTCAATTGAAGGAAAAATATTGTTTAACGCCCAATCCTAAACTATAAAAAGTTATAATTTGCTGACCCTTAAAAAGATGAAAGTTTTTGTAGAAAATGGTAATATACATTTATTTGTTAAGCGCAGTTTGACGGTGAAGAAGCTTATTGAAGGGAATAACCCTCGGGTGTTAATTAGCTGCGATAGGATGTTAGTGTTAACATTTTGACCAAAGTAATTTTTTTAGGTGAGGTTCATGCTAAATGTAACCTTACTTTTTTATGTCAGGAAATGAACAGGGACTCTATTTTAATATTTTCTTTTTTGAGGGAAGGGGGGTCATGACCCTCTCTTCTAAGGCTGATAATTCACAAATAGATTTCAAATACGAAAACAAATCATAGAAATGGGGTAAATAGCCTTTTCTGAAGTCTCGCTCAGCTCCTTTCCTTTGAAGGAATCGCTAAAGTTGCCCGGAGAAACGAAAAGCGTAATATTTGGTTTGTATAAGAATATTTGTTTTCCCTTGGCGTTCTTTTTTGTTTTAGTTTCGATGTTCCGAATGAAATATATACACTAGTCTATAAGATTGAAGTGTATCATCCTATAGCCAATCCTATAGCCATTGATTTCTAGACATGATTTAGTTACTAGACGGGCTACCAGTTGATCTACCAATCGGCTGTTAAATGTGAAATTTGTTTCTTGCATCTGATGCATGGTCTCTAAGAGCCATTCGACACTCAACCCCTAGCTATAAATAGATAAAAAACCAAAATAAAACGCGAGCATTAAAAGAATATTACATGCGAAGTAAATAATCTTCTTAACCCCTTTATAAAGATTTGCTTGTTTTTGGGTGTCTATGTACTATGTGCGAATATATATTCTGTGTTGTAGCTACTGGACTCAAACCTGAAAGACCTTCTCAGACTGATGGCCTGCTACTGGAGGGAGCGCATGACTATACAGATAACCTCTACATAAAACTCGTCCAGGATTACGGTCTTGAAAGTGAAGTTGCAAAGCATCTGGCAAGAACCTACGGTGATAGAGCTTTCTCTGTTGCTAAATTGGCAGACTTAACTGGTACTTAAATTTTTCATTTCATTTCTTTACTTGTTAACTTTGCTTGACTTTTTTTTCAGTTCAGTTAAGTTTATTAACATCAAAATAAATGGACAACAATAACTTTCTACCCCTACAAGGCTCCCTGGCACAAAAAACCTAGTCTAGGATACTCTATAAAAAAATCAGTCCCAAAAACAGAGGGCCTCCACAATTTAATTCAACTAAGATGTTTTACAATTTTCAGCTGTGAATCTATCGCTAGTTCACTCTCTGTCTCTCGTCAACCATTTGAGTATGATCGGATAGGCCTACTTGTAGATGAGAAAAAATACGTTAATGAAATAAAAAGTGGGAAGGAAAAGGTCCTGCTCCAATTCTTCTTTGTTTTGTTCTGTATTATTCCACCACTCACACAAGTTTAAGAGATCTCGTATTTAGGATTCACTCTAGATCAAAATCTGTGTTGGGAAAACACTGCAACATCGTGGCATGCAAGTTGATGAGCCTTTGAGTTCTGGCCCGTTTTCTTTATTTTGACATTTTTAAATTCTTCATTATTCGAACTACTCTTTAGTGCGGCCTTATATAAATCAGGGTTTGATTTGAACGAGCAATTGTAATTGCAATTTTAGGCTAGCTCAGACGAGGTAGGTTTTGAGATTGATAGGCAGGTTTGATCGTGGTATCGATCGTGGATCGGTGAAAAAAGATACTATATGAATGTTTGCATTCCACTGCTTGAATGCCTGTACATCAGATTTTTCCTATGAGTTTTCGAATCCCAATTCGTTTTATTATGATTGTGTGACTAGGAGTGCTGCTAGTCATGCATTTGAGCCACAAAACATAACGAAAGCGAGTTTTTTGACCAGACACTTAGGCCCGTCAGTTTTATATTTATTCCTACTTTATTTTGCCAAGTTGAAAGTAAATCTTAACTTAAAAATTGTAAATTTTCTCTTTTTTAGCAATTGAATAAAGTTCGAGAGAAAGTTTTTTCTTTTTTTTTGTCATTTGAGTTGTAATTAATTTGTCTACCTTTTTCAGTATTTATCCTTTTTTAGCTTATTGTTGTGTCAATTTTTCTCTTTTTGCCGTTATTTTTTTCTAGTATTATTGTTGTTACCTTTTTTTTGGAATTTATATGATGAGTTCGTATGGATATCCCACATTTCGCTTTTTCAAACATCCTTTTATTTTTATTTTAGTGCAACTTTTTGTCCTTATTGAGCTTTCTTTATGCTTCTAAAAACGTTGGAAGTAAAGAAAAAAACATATCCTATTTTTTAATAAGCCCCTGACATATGCTTAATTCATGCTACGCGTTTTCTTCCACCGAATAGCAAAAAAAGTTGTCTTTACAGACGGAATAACAAACAGCACTCATGGCTAAGATAGTTGCGTCTGTTGTTTATATTAATAAGTTGTTTCCTTCATTTTGGTGGCCAAGGATTGATAAGTTGCCCTGCTCAACGCTCTGATCTAGATAAGTATTAAACAACAACAAAAAAAATCCACTGAAAGTAAGGAGCAACATTAAAACTTAGAACGAATAGAAGTTATTACGTATATGAGGAGGGTTGCCCTTTTACGATACCTCGCTCTTCATGCTGAAGTTTTTGTAAAATTGTTCTTGTAAAATTGGGGCAAAAATCCAAAACTTAGCGTAAAGAGCGAGGTATTAAGGATGGGTAACTTCCCTCATATACGCAGTAATTTCTTTTCCTTTTAAGTTTTGTTGTTGCTCCTTATTTTCAGATGTTTTTTTGTATTTAATTTCCTATTGTTTTTTAAGTAATGCCTCCGCCACCGATGGATCCCTCCCCACGCTGATAGATTTCTAGATAATCCCAAACCAGTGAAAATGTCCCCTTTACAATTACCCTTGACGTTTCCACCTGTAAAATATCCCCTGGAAAGTTCAGCCCCAGGATTAAAAAAAAATCCTTAAAATCCTCGTCCTTAAAAAAAAAAGCAAATCTCATAACTTACAGACCTTTCCCCATGGGCTGTGGGTGGGTCATGTTACCTCCAAAGGCATGGTTATTAGACCCTTCAACTATGCTGAACAAAATAGCTATCTCAAAATTTTGGTCGACTTGTGGGAAGAATGGAAGTGAGAGGGGGGCTAGCTGTCCTCCAATCTTTTGTCACATGAACGGGGAACTAGAACTTTCAGTATCTGCCCGAACGAACTCTTTCTTGATGTCTTAGGACCATTGGTTCGACAGGATCACTCATGGAAAAGAAAATTAAATAAACACACATCCTTGATCTTTCTTCTGGTAAAAAAACAAAAAAAAAAAAAAAAAAAAAAAAAAAAAAAAAAAAAAAAAAAAAAAAAAAGCCTCTATAATAGTTTTCTCTGATACGCTGAATCTGATATTGCAGTTTTCATTAATTTCCTTGACTTTTCAAGGGTATTCCTCCTTTTTCGAAAATCAGCCGAAATTCTCAAGCCCGTAGCGCTTGATAAGTTACCCTTGATAAGTTATTGAATCTTGTATATTTGGAATCAAAATAATAAGCTGATTCTTTTTATGTATCTATTGCAACCCAAGGTGTGTCATTAGATAATGGTACCGTATTGTAGACAGTTTTCTATTAGCCTGGATTTTCGGTGACCAAATGTTTCGGAATATTATTAAAAGCATGTGTGTTTTGATTACATGTATTTGAACCTAAAAAAAACACACACACACACCGAAATATAATCCCCAACCAACTAAAAGGGGGATCCCCTCCCACCAAAAGAGAATCCAGGCTCCAGAGCCTAGGTTTACCATGTAAGTTATTCGTGCAACTGTCCCCCCCCCCCCGAGATCAGGTGCTTCCCTTTTTTGTATATCATCTTGAACTAGAGAAAATAAATTATTAGTTTTTAAATTGTGAGAGAGTGCAGGTAATTTTCTAAATAACTATTTCGCGCCGGGTATAGAAGATAGAACTAATTGTAAAACTAACAATGCTAGTTGTATGTATAAGTGCCAAAAAAAAATACCTTGCTCATATTAAGGTCATGATTACGGTTTTAGCATTTAATAAAACAAATATAACTGAATAACGTAGCATTAGAAAAAATTTTTTTTTTTGTGCTTTGTGTCCTGTAGTTCCTTTTGTTTTCTATAGGTAAAAGATGGCCTGTGGTTGGCAACCGTCTTCATGAAGAATTTCCTTACATTGAAGCAGAAGTTCGTTATGCTGTTCGTGAATATGCTTGCACAGCTGTTGATGTCATTGCTCGTCGGTTGCGACTCGCATTTTTGAATGTGCAGGCCGCCGAAGAAACTTTAAAAGAGGTCATTAAACTGATGGCTGAAGAACTTAAATGGGATTCGAAGGAGCAGGCGGTGAGTTTTATTTAAGGAGATTTGTATTATTAGCTTTTGACAATAGTTCGTAATGTTTCCTCTTGCATAAAATGTTTTTGTTTTAATTTAGCCTTTGGATAGATGAAATTGTTTACTAACTCCAGGCTGGGGCTCAAAATACATATTCCGAAATTCTAAACTAATAGCCCACAGGCTATTGCTGTATAAATCTCTCATAAATATATCTTGTAGCCAGATTGCCTTCAAAATATTATGATATTTTCTAATTCTTGTAGGATTAAGCTAGACCAGTGCTCTATCGAAAACATAAAACCTACGAATAAGAAACGAGAATACCTTATTTTTGTACAGACATAAATCCTAAAGTGGGTTGTGTTTCTACTATAAACAAAATCAAATGTATTTTTTGTGTTATAATAATAATCTTTATTCTATCCCTGTATCACAATGCAGTAATATGGATATTGTCAAACAAACAAAAAGAGAAAAACGCAAACAGACGCAACATAAAGAACACACATGATGAGCTGTCACTTCGATTTGAGGATATTGTCGTTGTAGTGCTTCACGTAGTATGGAACGAAGGAGTTTAAAAATCTTGTCGTTGAGTGTGTAGGCGGGCATTCTAACAGTTCTTTTCCCTCTTTAAAAGTTGCCAGCCTCGTCTTGTGTGCGTGGGTCACTGAAGTAAACTGAGGCAGGATATCTCGGTGCGTTGGGGACTTCAGGATGTCAGCTCCAAACTTCATTAGTGTTTCGTGCCTCCTTTCATCCAGGGTTGGGAGCCTGAGTTCGCTCAAGCTTTCTTCGTAGTTTTTGTAATTTGATCCAAGAATTATTTTGCAGGCTCTTGTCTGAATTGTTTCAAGCTGACTTCTGTGTTTCTCTGTGAGCGATGGGTGCCAGACAGGACAGCCGTACATGACTATGGGCACTACATAAGTTTTGTAGCACGAAAGAAGGAGTTGTTCTGCCATTCCAAACCTTCTGAGATTTGCGAAGGATTTTAAAAGACCAGCTGCTTTTGCTGTGATCTGGTTGATGTGATCTCCAAATGTAAATTCGTCACTTAGTATGATGCCGAGTATTTTGACTAATTTCTTTGTTTGGAGAGGTGCAGATTCGTCAATGCTCTTCTTCTTCAAGAAGTTGACACGCAACACACAGCTTTTCTCGAGGCTTAGCTGGAGCTTCACTTGATCAGCTTGATCCCGAAGCTTTGCAACCAGGGGCTCGAGTTGGCCGTGTGTTTGTGACAGGAATCGTAGTAGACTTATTGAACAATCATCTGCGAACTTGTACCTTTGTTTATGTTGTCTCATCAGTCGGTTGATTACTATGACAAATAAGATGGGACCTAGTTTGCTTCCTTGGGCTGCTCTTGGAAGTTGTCTTGGAATGTCTTGGAAGTTGGATGCTTCCCCGTTTTCAAGTTGTACGCACTGTTGACGACCAGAAAGGAAACTTGCGATGATACACAAAAGAAACTGCGAGACCTCCAGGGCACAGGCTTCATTGATAACAGTCTCGTGGTCAAGGAGATCGAAAGCTTTCACGAAATCAAAAATTATTATATCAGCAAGGGCCTCCAAAATTTCTAGGTGCTCTAGTAGATCATGAACTAATCTGACCAGATAATGTGTTGTGCAGTGCCCTCGACGAAAACCGAACTGCATAGGGTCGGTTTTATGTTCTACTTCTGCTAGTAGTCACTGTAGAATAAAGTCTTCAAAGACTTTCGAGATGATGGGTGGCTTCGAAATTGGCCTAAGGTCTGACGGTGAGGTCGGTGATATCTTCTCCGGAATAGATGTGATAAATACCTTTTTAAACTTAACTGGAAAAACGCCTTCCAGTAGACACTGGTTATACATCAAAGCCAATGGCATGGCCAGGAAGGAGGAGCATGTGTGTATCAGCCTTATAGGAATTTCGCCGGGGTAAGAGGCTTTTCTAATATCTAGGTGTTCGAGTTTTTCTTAGACCTGGAAAACTGTGATGACAGGGATGATTTCGATCGGACCCTTCTATGGTAAAGTCTTCAGGGGAGGCTGTTGGCGGCAAATATTTGAGAAGTGGGCATTAATTATTTCTGCGGTTAAATTCTTTCCTTGCTCGTCCCTCAGAATGGATTTTGACTTCTGCTGTCCCATTAACTTCCGTACAGTTGTGTGGAACTTCCTTGGATCACTGGCTGACAACTTGGCGAATATTTGCGACTACAAGCTAGACGCCGAGCTTGCTTTAGTAGTCTCACTTCTATATTTCTCTTCCGTTTATATTCATCAGAGTGGGGCTTTGTCTCGTAAAGCATGTCTTGCTCTCTCATTGCCACTTTTATGTTCGGAGTAACCCATGGTTTGCTCTGCGCCTTAATTGTAACTCGCTTCTCAGGGAAGAATCGTTCGTACTCTCGAGTCGTTTTCTCATAGAAGAGTTCGGTCATGCTGTTTGCATTTTTGTCTTTGAAAAGGCGGAACCAGCATACCGAGTTGAGCCATTCTCTGTAGCCAATTATGCCTTCCTCTGTGAGCGGACGGTAAGTGAATTGGGTTGGTTTACTAGGTTCCACTGTTGACTTTGGTCGCAATAGATCAGTTGCGTGGTCTGGTCGCAATAGAACAATTGCGTGGTCGCTGGTTGAACGTGGTTCTTCCGCCGAGGGATCTAAGCAGAAATCACCAAGTGCAGTGAAGATCAAGTCGAGGGTGTTTTCTCCCCGTGTTTTTACTTTAACTATTTGACGAAGGGCTGTAGAGCTTTCGATCCAGTTCGGCTTCAGGTCGTTGAAGTCCCCACAAAGAAAGATTCCAGCATATGGGTATTTAGTTCTGATGAGGTTGCAACTTTGTTGGAGATATTCCACTATATATACCGTGGCCTTTTGGTCGTGGCATATACCGTGGTATATATAATATACCGTGGCATGTATCAGTGACGACACTTGACGAGGTAGGCCTTTTGGTCGTGCCCACAGCAATGAAACTTCGATGTCATGGATCTTTGGCACTGCGGCATCCAGGATCCTGTGAGTTATGTTTTCTTTGCAGTAGAAACCGACACCGCCACCCAGTAGAAACCGACACCGCCACCCAGTAGAAACCGACACCGCCACCGTGCGTCATAGGCTCACCTGATACGCTGCAGTGTGGTGAAATGTAACAGGAGTACCCGTCGATAATGGCCAAAAAAGAAGACGAAATCCATGTTTCTTTCATGCATATGACGTCAATGTCGCGTTTTTGTGTTTTGCGTAAAGCTTTAGTTTTGAATAACATTAAAAGCATAGGGAAATGTCATCATTCTAGTTTTATTGAAACAGGTGTGTATGTCGTATAGGCTTTGAAGCAATTCTTTTTGCTTCACAATCCGTGACATCGAACTAATGAGCATCAACTATGCTCATTAGTTCCATCTGAAAAACTGTGTTTTTTAAAGACTAATTTTAGATTTTTCTTGTTTGTTAAAAATTTATTTAAATTTTGAATAGTAAACTTGATTATCACTAATTTTAGTAGCTTGAGGGATATAAGAGTAAACAAAACGTAACATTTTTCTATACTGAAACTCAGGGCTATTAGGTAAGTTTTAGTGCTATTTCTGATGTGTGCATAAGAGAAAAGAATCATAAACCCTCCCCAGCCATTCCACTTTTAACTGAAAATGCTACCTACCAAGTTTAACTTCATGTTTTTCAGATGTTCAGGCAATTTCGATCAACCTTATTCCAGAAGATAGAAATCTGACGGATACTAAAACAGACTGATTAAGAGAATCGAAAATTTATTTTTTATCATCGTGTTTACGACCATTAACAGCGTTTTTGCTGTTAGTTAGAGCCTAATTAACAGCGAAATATAATGCTGAAAGTTTATATATATAACTGAAAGTTTAAAAGGTACATTTTCAAGGTACTGTCTCGTTAATTAAGATTAATTAAGATTCATTACAACTGTAATTTTTGATTATAAAAATCAATTTTGGAAATTGTGGAAAGAGCCTGAAATTCCTTAAATATGAATTCATATCAAAATAAAAAGCAAATAATCGTTGAAAACCGTAATATGGATTTTTACAATCCATAAACACAGAAATTACTCTATTGAAATCACCGTCATTGAAAACCGTTACCTGGAGGTTTGTAACATTCCATCGTGGTTGCAATAATAGCAGCAAACTAGTAAAGCGCTAACCACTCCCCATACTAACCAAAATCATGAATGTCATGTGAGTGAATTTCGTCTAAGTTAGATTGATCCTCGTATTCTCATGTATACTACTATATTTTAGCCCTTTACAAAATTATATTGGTTTTTTACGTTAAAGTTAGGTCTTGAATTAATTTAGTTTTTGATAGTAGTTTCCTTTTTCTGTTTTTAGCGTCAGAGAGAAATGGCTATGGAATTTCTAAAAACTCAAATGGGTCAGCAAGTGAATCGTCAATCGCGACAATTAATACCAATCAATTTGACTCGTGAAGAAATGGGTAAATACATTAAAAGGTTCCAAGCTTTGGACAGAGATAAGAAGGGTTTTGTATCTGTCAATGATGTGAGAAAGAGCTTAAAAGTAAGTAATCTGGTCGAGATTTTAAACGTAGGAATCCCCAGAAAAGCTATGACGGACATTTGTCAGTCGTGGCTTTTATCATTTTGACATTTTTTAAGTCGTTCTATAGGAATCCGCAGAAAAACCATGACAGACATTTGTCAGTCATGGCATTTGTCATTTTGATATTTTACATTTTTAAGTGGGTCTTATAGGATTCCCCAGAGAAGCTATGACAGATATTTGTCATCCATTGCTTTTGTCATTTTGACATTTTAAGTTTGACAGTCAGTCACATAAAAAGTGTACTCTTACTTTTTTATATAGAGTACGGAGATGTATTAAGATCTAATGTCCATTTTTATCGATTAATTAAAAAAAAAAACTTTCCGAAACAGAAGTTTTATAAAGAAAAGCAAAATCCATATTAAGCTTAAGATTAGAAAAAATAGAAACCTACAATAACTCAAACTCAAAACAACCAGAAATTACTATTAAAGAATAAATGAAACCCAAAAAGAACAGAAATTAAATAAACAATCATAGCGAAAAACATACAACAGGTACTAATAAAAGAGAATAAATAAATCTCAAAACGAGTATAGCTTAAGTTGAGTATGCTAATCAAGCTTAAAACGAACAAATATATTTTGCTATTAAGGCATAAATGAAACACAAAACGAACAGAAATTAAATAAACAATCATAGCAAACAAACAAACAATAGTTACTTACATAAATGAGTAAATAAATCTTAAAACGAGTGAAACTTACCTTGAATATGCAAATCCAGCTTGAAACAAACAAAGTTTAGGTCCTAAACTCTAGAAGAAGCCTAAGTCCTACTGTGTCATTGGTGCTTTACTGAAAACTAACTATTTGCGTCTTGAATAGTCTTGAAAAGTACAAATAAAACCAAACGGAATGTTTGATATATAATGCTATTAATTGTTGAAAGATCACCAGTTCAAGATTTTATTTCACTGTAATTTTATTTTCATTTTTAATGCAGCAATAACTGGAGAAGAAAACATTTGTAATATAATTAGTTTTCAGTGAAGAATCAATGATGGAGTAGGCTTTAGACTTTTACAGTTAGGGAAGGGGGCAGTATCCAAACTCTTGTTTGTAGTAAAGCTATATTCGTCTTGAACAGTCTTGGAAAGAACTAATAAAATTAAAGTAAATATTTGACATATAATGATGTTAATGGCTGAAAGCTCAACAGCTCAAAATTTAATTTTACTGTAACTTTTATGTTTATTTTCAATGTTGTAATGTGTGTATAAAACTACTGGTTATATATGATTTGGCTTTGTACCTAATTGAACAGTTTTATTACTTCTCTTGGACTTGTTTACATTGCCCTAAAAATGCTGGTTTACATCACCCTAAGGAGGGGAGATCACTTCCTATTTTCCTTATATATATATATATATATATATATATATATATATATATATATATATATATATATATATATATATATATATATATAGTTTCTTTACATAGATTTAAGCATATTAGTTGGACCGTTATCACAGCCCTTCAAGGCTGCAAATTAAGCACAAATGTGCTTTTTTGTTGGTTTCTCTATTTAGGATTTTGAGTTTGACTTTGGGGGAATGAGTTATTTTTCAAGGGAAAGAGAAAACGAGAAAAAATGATTTTATTGGACAGTTTTTACTACTTATTTTGGACTTGTAAATCGTTTTCTTATGTAAGGGAAATTTTTGTAAATCAAATTTTAACTCTTCCATTTTCTAGATCTTTTTGTAGCTAAAATGGGTGTCTTAATATAAACTTATTGACATGTAACTATTCCTTTGTATAAGGTGCTAGCCAGTTCGAACTATAGTGCACTTCAAAGATTTTTTAATTAGTCGAGAAAGAAGTCTAATTAATCAGTTGCATGCTGAACTACAGGTGCTTTAGTATTTAAGCTAATCAGTTTACTGATATTAAATTTAATCTACTTTATATTTATATTATAGCAAGCTGGTGAGCTCATCCCCGGAGATCAACTCCATGATATTCTTAGTGATTTAGATGCAAATCTTAACGGACAAGTTGAACTCGATGAGTACCTTCAGGTAAAATTATAATTTATTCTAAATACCTGTTTGTTTGTGTATAATGTAGGTATTCCGAACTGAGTGCCAACGATAGAGCTTTATTCCCAGGTTTTATTGGCAGGATGAATTATTTCTGTGCTAATCTTTACGCGGGAATTCCTTCCCCGTCAAGATCTGCCCAATGAGCTGTCCCTGAGCAGAAAACGAAAATGATAGCCCATTTTTTGGTAGCTCATCCCTTCACCACCATTGAACCTCGTCCTCCACCCTAAACGTTTGTCCCTATGATTGTATCCATTCAGGGGGTATTACAGACATTTATAATGAAAAAAAAACAAGAAGGAGAAAAAATAAATCCAACCATGATAAGTGATAATGTGAAATTATTATTTACAATCAACCTATAAATTTATTTAAATCAAGAAAGCAAATTATGACGTAGAGTGATTACATCACCGTCCTACTCTTGGCCTCATCAGCTGGTAAAACAGTAGGGAACTGAGCAAATGGAACTGCTTACATTATAGCACAAACCCAGTTTCTTCAATATCATTTCCTCCTACAATTACTTCAGGAAAGCCATTTCAAGAGCATAAATTACATGTTTCCGCCTCGTCAAGAGGGGTATTAGCATCTATGAGGCATGCAAAATAACACAAGATGGCAAATAACCTTGAACAGCTAAAGAAAAGGGTATGGAAGAAGAAACAGCAAAAATAACACTTACTTGCAAAGGAAAACGTTGCACAGCAAAAATTGTTGTTAGAAAACAAATCAAAATTACAATCGAACGAAGGAATATGTTAGTTCAGCATGCGCGAGTCTGTGAAGACTGAACGGGAAGAAGGATTTGAGTCCATGCCAGAATTACTTGATTCAATCAAAATTGCTGATTCTTCACCACAAAATGAAGAAGTATTATTTTAGCGATTGCAAAAATACACAGAAAGGAGAAAATGAATTCACACCCGAATTTCTTAACCACCATGGAATGGAATTAATTTATTTTGGCTTTTTGGAATGAATTCATAGAAGGAAAAAATCATGCGAGTCACGTAACACCTAAATAGATTCAAAGAACAAAAATTACATCATTTTTTCCTAGGGGAGAATATTGGTAATCATTATTGGCATGCAAAATTACAAAAGATGACAAGTTCAAGTTCCTTTTATTACCAATATCCATCAATTTATATACAAAAAAATATCCCAAAGGGCTCAATGGCCCGTTATTTGGGAAAAAAACAACAACAAAACAAAACATAAATAACTATTAATTACATTCACACTTAAAATATATTTAGAGTCTACTCACCAATCCTCACCCGAGTACAACCGGTCTCCGCACCACCTACATACAACAAATAAATAAAAAAAAAAAATATATATATACATCGAGGATCCAACACTCACACCACCCAAATCTAAATAAATAAATTTAATCTAAATAATTAAATAAATAAATTAAATCTTGATAACTAAACAATATAAATAACTGATCAATATTATAATTTAATTTATTTTTTTTTTGATTAAAAAATTCTTCAACCGTTTCTTGAAGGATCCTATGGTACAGGACCGTCGAATCCCAACTGGAATGGAATTCCAGGCACGTCCGACAGCAACTATCAGACCAAAGTCCGAGCGCACTGCAGGGGTGTATGGCACTAGCACATCATCCTTGTTTCTAGTTTCATAAGGACTGACATTTCGAACAATTTCAAAAAGCCCGGAAAAACTTGATGGAAGGTTTCCACGGAAATACTGAAACGCAATGAAAGAGAGGTGTAATGTATGAATATCTTTAATCTTCAGAAGTTCAACAGAAATATGGGTGGTAGACTGAAGAACTTTTGCTGCTTTCAGTTGGAGATTATGTAAAGGTGTAAGTACAGATGGAAATGTTGACATCCACACTGACGAGCAGTAGCATAAATAAGGGTAAATAAGAGAGAAATATAATAGACGAAGGATAGAGAAAGGAAAGACTCGCTTCAGCTTTCGAATAATTCCAAGGCCTCGAGAAACCTTTAATCTCATTGACTCAGTATGCCGTTTGAAAGATAGATTTTCATCCAGAAGTATCCCAAGGAATCGAATAAACCGGTCAGCTGGGCGGGATATGGATCCCTTAGATGTTTTAAGCTCTGTCACTGTAGGGCAGCTTTTGCCTATGCGGGAGAATATAAGAAGAAACGATTTTTTTACATTCAAAGCTAACAAATTTGCATCAAACCAACGGTATATATTTTCTGCCATCAATTGTAGCTTGAGGATAAGAGATGATTCATCAGGTGCTGCAGCCTCCAGGGTGGTGTCGTCGGCGAATGCAAAGAGTTCTTCATGTTGACCAGGCGTATCCAAGGCTTCAACCACAGCATCTCCTTTCTGGCACAAATGACAACAGAAATCAGATCGTGGGTTGCTAAATAGTCGATAGAGGTCGTTGACATATATGAGGAAAAGGGATGGCCCAAGAACTGAGCCTTGTGGCACTCCATATTCGACTGGAATATGCTCATCAGAAGCTTCAACTGCAATGGATCGGCCAGTTAGGAATGAAGAAAACCAGGACAGAGCTTCTCCACGAACGCCTTGATGCGACAACTTACCAATAAGTATCTCGTGTTTGAGGCTGTCAAAAGCTTTCTTCACATCAAGGAATATTGCCGCAGGGATAAGGCCGAAGTCTAAAGACTGTCGTACAAAATGAAGAAGCATATTACATGCGTGTTCTGTTGAGCACTTCTCCCGAAAACCAAATTGGTGCCGATGAAAAAACTTCTTCGCGTCTAGGAAACTCAGCAAACGCTTTAGCATAGCCTTTTCAAATATTTTAGAAAAGACAGACAGAAGAGATATAGGCCTATAGTTCTCCGGGTCCTCCCGGTCACCTCCTTTAAATAGTGCTATCACTCGTGCCAACTTGAGACGCTGAGGGAATATTCCGAGCTTGAATGACTGGTTAACTAAGTGGCACAGTGGTGTAATAATTGAGGGAAGAATCTGTTTGATTAATTTGGCCGGAATTTGGTCGAATCCAGATGAAGAATTTTTCAATGACGAAATCATTGTTATCAGTTCCTGCTCCGTAACTGACTCAAGAACCATTGACTTTACACAGGAAGGACCGAGGAACTGCTTCGAAGTTCTAGAACTTGAAGAAGGAACCACACCTAACGCCGTTGTTTTCCCAACCTCAGCAAAAAATTTAGTCATCTGATGTCGTACTTGGTCTTCATCCAAGAAAAGCTGATTCTGAACACTAAGTGATTTAGGGAGCTTTCTAGGTCTTGCCGATGGTTGCGTAACTTCCTTAATTACATCCCAAGTTTTCTTAATATTTTTGCCGCAATCCGCAAACCTTCGGGAAAAATATGTAATTTTAGCTTATCGAATCAGAGTTTTAAGCATCTTCCGGTATAGTTTAAAAGTCTCTAATTTAGCATCACTTGGTCTGTTCCTATACTCTTTCCAAAGGTTCTGTTTTCTCTTTATTGACTTTAGTATTCCAGCTGTAGTCCATGGGGCTATGGGTGTTGATCTCTTAGAAAGACTTGGTTGGGATGTTCGGCAATGGTGGATAAATTTCTTCTTTACTGTTTCATAAAAAAAATCAAAAGCCTTATTATAATTTTCTAAGCTCACCCTCTCAGGTATTGTAAACTCCCATGACGTAGTGAATAAATCATCTTTGAGCTTTTCGATGTTTGCTGGTGTATATCGGAATCTTGGTTTATTATCAGGGACTATTCAGCGGGCAGACCGGGGGAGTGGAAGTAAAACTCCTACTGGAAAATGATCCGATGTATCTGATAGTAGCACTTCATTTTTTACAGAATGTATAGATGAGAACACATTGTCAATTAAGGTTGCAGATTGGTTTGAAATTCGTGTAGGGATATTTATACAGGGAGTTAAGCCAGACGAGATTACTAGTGCCAGTATATCACAAGCCTGACTCGATGACATATCCATCATGTCAGCGTTAAAATCACCCATTAAAATTATTTCTGCCTTTTCAGACAATACTTTCCCAAGAATAATCTCTAATATTTCCATAAATTGTTTCATTGATCCGCTTGGAGATCTGTATATTTCGCCAATTATTATCTTTTCATTGGAGCTAGTATCTTTTCATTGGAGATACTTCTATGAACAGAGATTCAAATACCCGTTCAATGTTTATAGACAGATCATCTCTTCTTACAACTGCCAGATTACTCAATACATAAAATCCTAGCCCCCCCTTTTTTGCTATCTTTCTATTTAGAAATATTGAACTATATCCGGGTATATCCATAAGTAGCTGGTTCTTTTCATTTAAAAAAGTTTCGCATAAACCAATAATTCCAGGGCGAGAATTCTTACATATAAGCTGTATATCATCCAGGGAAGAATTCAGCCCTTGAGCATTCAAATGCACAACCCGGAGGACATCCTCCCTCCGAGCCCCAACATCCCATAGCCCAAACTCCTCCACAAAATTACTATCAATCATATTATCTAAATTTTCATCAAAATTCATATTCGGTGTTCTTCCTATCGGGTTATTCAAAATTTCATTAAAATTTACTCTACGACTTTCATATTCATCTAATTTCCTTTTGGTGAGATTAGCGTCAGTCCTCGATGAAAACTCAATTTCATACATTACTACTTACCAATATAGGTGATGAATAGAGACCACGCTGTAGTCGAGTGAACACGGGTGACGTAGACATCCTAATGACAGCAAATTCATAAGGCGAAGGCACGAACTTGAATTTTCGCTCTGGAACGGAAAAATATTTACAAGTAAAAAAGTAAATAACATGGAAAGAGAGAAATATAAGAAAATAAATATATAAAAAAAACATAGATACGCACATTGCAAAAGAAAGCAAAAAAGGAGTAAATAATATAGTAAATAGAGAAAAGGAAAAATAGGACAATAACTAAAAAAAACACACACAGATACGGACGTTGCAAAAAAAGAGCAGCAAAATTGCATCCCCTCACTTTACTGAGGCGAAAATACTCGATAGTTTACGTCACGCGTCAGAAGCACCATCACTAATAACTGCGGATAAAACCAAGGCGAGGGGGTCATGGCATGCATCACTGAACTTAACCCAGTTTGAGCTAGAAGTTTTTTTGTTTCTAGCCATAGTTTAGTACCCTGTTGCATGACTTTAGTTTGAGATACTTTCTCAGCGGTTACTTTGGAATTTCGAAGCTTGTAAGCCGTACTCAAAAGTTCTTTCCGACGCTTTGCAAGTTCAGATGGTAGGTCATTACTGATGCTCTTTCCTGTGCCTTTTAGGCTACCAACACAAGCCATGATCCTATCTTTATGCCTAAGATTCAGAACAGAGACAAAAATAGGGTCCGAAACGGGGCGAGAGTTCGAGCGGGAAGGGCGCTTGGTCTTGTTTCTAATTCTGTACATTGCCGTGAATTTTATATCCTTCGAGTTTTGTACTGGCATTCCTGATAAAAAGTCGTGGACTGTCTCTTCAATATTCTCACTATCCTTATTAGGAATTCCGTGAATCAGCAGATTTTTGCGTTTTACGTACAATTCCGTACTCAAACACTGTTCTTTAACCGCTATAATTGCATTTTTCAAATCAGAATTCTCTTGTTTCAGAGCTGAATTCTCTATACGAAGATTTTCGATCATTTGCTTTAAGTCATCCATACGCTCGTCGAAATGCTTTTTTGTGACCGACATCGTTAATTATGCAGTAAAAATTCGCCTCCGTAAATGAAATTAGCAAAATGACATTTCAAAGGGACTTACAGGCATGGGCCCCTTTCTGCATAAAAATCTAAGGGGCCCCGTAACAAACAGCGTAAAAATTGTGAAAAATCCAGATGCGGTTATTAAACTCTCACAGTCAAAAGCTAGGTCTTGCCTTGATGAATCCTAGATCGCAAATGACTCCAAACAGCTAAAGAAAAAGGCATGGAACAAGAGACTGCAAAAATCACATTGATTTGAGAACAAAAATGTTGCACAACGATGTCTACGGTTAGAAGGCAAAGCAAAATTACAATGGAATAAAGAAACATGTTACTTTAATGTGTACGAGTCTGTGAAGGACGAACAGGATAGAGGAATTAATTTTGAATTACACAAGAATTACTCAAGATAACAAATGATTCTGAACAGTTAGAGAAAATGGCATGGAGCAAGAAAAAGCAAAAATGTGACTTCAAACTAAAGAATAACATGATGATTATGCTAATACGTAATTTAGATATTTCGGAAACAGTAATGGAATAAGGAATGTGTTATTGTGGCATATGTAATGAATAAACAGGAAGAAGGAATTGAACTTACGTCATAGTCTGAAATGACTGATTTGCCACCCTTTGATTTGAAATCAAAGAATACAACGATGATTCTGCTTAGATAACTTCGAAGACCACACTGCCTTTCCATAACGAAAGTAAAACAGTTCAAAATAGGGATGAAACCTTTTTATTGACAGTGAATAGATATAAAATTATTTAACTGGATATTTCGAACACATATACAGTGTTCATCATCAGCAGTAAAACTAAAAGACATGAATAAAAATAAACAAAATTTATACCTAATAAACTAATTACATATAGTTTATTGCTCTCATTTTTTTTAATGCAACAGCGGAAGAACGAAACCTCGTTCGAACTTTTTTCTTTTAAAAGTGCCTAAATGTAGATTGAATTTTATTGAAAGTGGCAAAATCTTTTTCTTCTTACATTGATGAAGAAAATCTTGTTGATTTATAACATTTGCGTGTCTCTTATGGGTGTTAATATATTTAGACACCTCCTTGGTCACATTATCCCCATATACTCGACGTAGATAACTTCGAAGACCACACTGCCTTTCCATGACGAAAGTAAAACAGTTCAAAATAGGGATGAAAAATACTGAATAATGACTTAAGATTAATAATAACATTTCCTTAAATAGGGACTTGGGAAAATATTCACTAAATGCTCTATACACAAATTTAATGTAAAATGATCTTACAAACATATTATAAAAAACCAATAGATATTAACACGGAACCTGTCACAAATAGACCTATGAGATCAGCAGCCACAAAAGCATGATTAGCAGTAAAAACGTGTTTTTAAATCATTCTTCTTCATTTCAATGAATTGCCCCGTTTCATCACATTCTATTTATCAGTCCTCGTTGAACTTCACTGAGGTAAGGATGCTAGGACTCTTTTGAAAAAAATTTAATTTTAGTTGTATCGATTTTATCCTGTTGTAAGCTTTTTTATATTCCTTAATATAACATTAACTAATTCAGAAGAGCCTATTGTCAGCAAACTGCAATCGTCAACCAATAAATACAATGACTGTACTAAAATACTTCGTTAGGACTTCATCATTCAGTAAAAAATGAAAAAATAAAACTAGATATACATATTCGCTCATTGTGTAATCGCTTGGCGTTGAAAAACTGTTTGAAGATGTGTCAAAGACTAAAATTATAAAGACTAAAATTTCAGTTTTGTCCCTATTTAAAAACGAGTTTTGGGATCAGCCCGGGTAACTGGTATGTACTACATTCAATGTTTAGATAAGCTACTTTTCACTTATTTACCTAAACATCTCATTCATTCAAAGGCCAAATCATTTTCACCTTTTAAGTTTTGTAAGAAATTAGATGACACAAATCTTACACACAATTACCCTTAACTATTCAAAACAAAATTCTCTAACAAAAGGATACAAAAACCAAAACGGTAACAAACAAAACTTTTGAGTCGTGGAAAACTGGACTAATTTTCTATTCACACATACAAGGCATTATCTGCATTAAAGAAAATAATTCATACACTAGCCACGTATATTCTTTTTTTGTATTTTCATTCCTAACCTTTTTTATTGACTAATTTTTTAACTATTTGGTATGTTTATGGGTTAAAATACTTCTCCTAGTACAGTCAATCGGGTTTCTCTTATAGTACAATTGTATAGATGTCAGATTTTCCTTCATTTCTGAGGCCACTCTCCACGAGTTGAGATATGATGGAAAATACTAGTTTTTGATAAAATCATGATATTGATTCACTTTATACTGTTTATGCCTTTTCTATGTTTCGTCAGCTCCCAAGGCACCTTCCAACGGCCCTTGACTGTATTTTTCTTTGGCTTTCTGATCTCTGTAATTTGTGTACGAGTCAAATTTTTTCAAGTCCATGTGTAAGACTAATTTAAATCCCTTAATTGCTTTTCACGCTATTTTGATCAGAATTTTTTGCTTGAAGGCAAAATTTGCGGCTTTTAGAAATAAATCTTATGCGTTTTTTTTGCTTTGAACATTTTGCTTTCTTCTCCCTTCGCTCATCCTTTCTCCCTTTATGGTGTTGAACTTGTAACTGTTTTTCTTTTTCCTTTTTTTGTTAGTCTCTGCTATTAAGTGTAATAATATTATTAAGCCTACAATAATATGTAATAATATCATTAATAGTATGCTTTAAGTGTATGTAAAAGCATTAAATTAACATGCTGTATTAATACATGCTGTATTAATGATGTTGATAGTAGCTCGGATTTAATGTTCCAGACCTTGGCAGCAAAAGTGAGAACTCCGTACCAAGAGTTTCCATTGTATTGGCGCTGGGGGAAGCACTGGTTAAGCTGGTTGGAATCCAGACAATGTCTTCCAAATCCCATGATCATTTTGAAGTAGTCTGAAGACATGTAACCTTAGTCAATCCATCATAAAGATATGGATGTTCGATGGAATAGCACCCCTACCACGATAGAAATGTATTGTACCTGGAAAGAGCGCGACTTCTTAAACCAAAACATTCATGAAGCTAAAATCAGAGAGCTCGAACTTCACTTCACAGCAATGAGTGGCCCATTGTGGATGCTGTCATTACGGTTCTTCGCCCGTTTAAACAGGCAACGGTGATAGCTAGTGGGTATAATTATGTTTCTGCAAGCACTTTTGCATTGATGGTTAAAGGATTTCAGTTGCCTTGTCAGAGACCGGATAGTAGTCCTATGACTGAGTCAATGTCAATGGCCTGAAGGAATTATTTGCTAGTACCAGTACTAGGTTTGATAGGCTACTCTACACAAGAGTTGGCTTTTTATCCTGCAATTTATGAAAAATGAGCAATAAAAATAGATATTCAGCTGGTCAGGTTGTCTGCTCTATCTCCAGCAGTTCATTTCCTACCAGAGAAGTAGAGAAGAATTCGCTCAATTCGAGCTGAATTCTTTCCCAATTGACGCCCTTCCTATAAAGACAGAGAAAAAAAAATATAACACTGAATCCAGATGAAGAAGACAGTTTGTTTTTCAGTTTCTCGACATGACTAGGCTGCGAATGAACTCTTCAAGTCAAAATGCTAACAATATAAGCATTGCCCGCGTAGCAGCAAAAACATACAAGGAGATAGTTCCAGTCTTTTCAGCGATCAGAAAAAATTACAAGATCAGAAAAAAATAAGTCTGATCCACTAGAATTTTAGACTGACTGCTTCTGCATTTACCTGGACTTAGGTGAAATTGCATGCATGCACCTCTCAGTGCCTGGAAAGAACGGAAATATCGATTAAAACGGCCGTGTTTGTAATAAAAACAGGCTGCTTCTGTTTTTCGGTAAAAAACGAAAAAAAAAGAAACGGAGCTCCGTTTTTTTCTCCATTTTTGTTTCTGTTCCGTTTTTTAATTGCTGTTTTTTAATTGTTCTGTTCTAGCCAAAAAAAGAAATGATGCCGACCCCTAGTCAAAAGTACAACAATGTTGAACTCATACTCAAAATGGGATTCTTTAAGTCCTGATGCCTCTGGTGAGTTCAGCGTCTGAATACTACTCACAAGCGTCAAAGGCTATCGAATCCTGTTTCTGTTTCTTTTGGTGGGAGGGGGGGAGGATTGGCTGCAGCAATGGGCCCGTGTGGCCTGAGCTTCGGCTTAGTTCATGAGTCCGCCTATATTAGTAGTAATAATAATCGTATCCTGTCTTGAAAAAAAATATTTGACAAATGACTTGGGACCGGATCCAAGACTCAGTCCAGCGTCTGAAGTTCTCTTAAATCTCACAAGTTAATTTTCTTTAATGCTAAACTTTCCAAATGACTACTACTGTAGATTTTTGTTTTTTTAATTTATACCACCTTTTCTCACTGAATCCATTTGCTTGAAATTATGATTCTTGTTTTGCAATTGACATGTTTGATCATGATAGTTAAAAGCCATGCCCTTTCGGTTTTTTTTTGTTTTTTTTTTTGAGAAATGTGATCCCTTAGAAAAATTTACTTTTACTAAAGCTTGTACAGTATAGTAACATATTTTCCTTTTTTAGATGATGTCAGCTATTAAGACTGGACATATCTCAAATTCTCGCTTTGCTCGTATGGCTGAAATAGCTGAAGAGAATCAAGATCTTGAAGCTTTGAATAAAATCAAGGTTGAACGAAGTGGAGGAGGAGTTTAAATTTATTTTCTGACTTTTTTCTCTCTAGAAAGGCTACCATTATTTTATTGTACCCAACTTACGTAGTAAGATACTATTGCTCTAAAGCTTGAAATCCAGCTTCGTCCTTTATTCCCCTTTGTATTTATTGATCATTTATTTTGTTATCGTAACTGCTTTTGAAGTTGCTATGTAGTTTCTATCCCTGTTCGCTCCACTTGCACAGTCAGCTTAATTTTTTGATTTTAGGTGTTGTTAATTTAGGAATTGTCCATTAAATCGGATTTCTAGCGATTCTATTCTACTAAGTTTGCTTATATAACAAGTGAGTAATACTGAGTAGCAATTTTTTTTTTTTTTTTTTTTGCCTCAAGAAGTTGAATTTGGAATTTTAATGTAACAGTTATGCTAAACCTATAAATGTGAACGGAAATGTTTCTATTACCTCTAGTTTCGGTGTATAGATTGTTCAATAATTTTTTTCTAATTTTAATTGTTTTTGGAGAACCCGGATTTAATGCAGGATTGTATAACTGAATTCAAAAGTTGAACCAAAGTTGGCTCGCTCGTACAGTTTTTGTAATGAGTTTTTGAAACTTCTTATGGCTATAACATCAAAAAACTTTAAAAAAACATATTAGTGAAAAACTGTAAGTACTTAAGAAATACATATTGGATTTGCCTTATGAAATTACAGTGGAAACTTTATTGCATTTAACAAATTGTTTCTTTTTCTACTTTTTTTTGTCTTTTCATCGAAAACTCGATTAATCTTAATTTCGCTTTGAAAAAAATATTGAAATTGTTTACCTGCATGATTCTTCCGAATTTTGTCTGAAATTCTAGAGATTCAACTAAGCAGACTTAAGGAAATCATCACTAAAAACTATGGGCATTAGTAAAATGTTACTGAATTTATGAATCTAGCCTACAAAGCTATTATAAAAAACTACAAAAAAAATTCGAATCAAAATCCAAAAACTGGAATCTTTTCGGAAAAAAAAAACAAAATAAAAATGCTACATCAAAATTAGTGAGGAGAAAGATTCTATTGTTTATCTGAATTCAGTGTAGTTTTGTTTACCAAAGAAACTCTTCTGAATCAAAAACTGCGATTCTTAGTATAAATGAAGGATTGTATACATGAAGTTGAAAATTCTACTTTTTATCATTCTAAATCGAGCCACAAATCGTTTTGTGATGAAAATGTATGTTTCATTAAAAAATAATAGATCTAAAACGTTACCTTAGCGTCATAACGCTTACGTTCACATTGAATTCGTTTGATTGTATATATTCATCAGTAATCGTTTTGTTTTTAGTTATTGAAGAACTCGCTCCTCCCTTGTGAACGCATCAAATTGATCTGATTAAGTTGATTTAATTGGAACTGCTCTTTAAGAGCATAATAATTGTATAGACCAGTATTCCATTAATAGAATTAGTGAATATTCATTCTAGACCTGTGAATTTTGTGATTTTATGTTTGGTTGTTCAGGTTCGAGTTCCTTTATTCAATAAATTTTAAAAAATACTACAATCCAAAAAAATCCCAAATGGCCCAGAGGCATGTTAACTGGGAAAAAAATTAAACTGCAAACTAATCATTTGCAGAATACTGAACTTGGCCTAGACAAAAATAAATACGAATTTCTGCTCATACGAATGCTCACACGAAAACAGCCGATCTTTACATCACCTAACACCAACAACAAATCATACTTTATCATCGACATAAAGAACCAACGTTAAAAAAACCAATAAAAATCCAACTTAAAACTTCAATATTTAGGAAATAATTCAATCATCTATTCTTCTGCAGCAGAAATCTTTTTAGGTGTTTTTTAAAAGAACGAAGAGTTTTGGAATTCCGAACCACAACAGGAATAGAGCTCCAGGCATGCCCCACAGCAACGGCAAAACCAAAGTCTGAACGCACTGAGGGGGTGCAAGGAACCAGTATATCCTCCCGATTTCGAAGTGAATATCGGTTGAATTCACTCTCTTGTTGAAACATGCCAGAAAAACATTCTGGGAGATCTTCGTGGAAATAAAGGAATGCCATTGAGCACAACGAGAGAGTATAGATATCCTTTACCTTTAAGAGCTGGACAGGAGTAGAAGTGTTTTACTGGAGTACTTTTGCTGCTTTCAGCTGGAGATTACGGATGGGGGAATGTAGAGACGGAAAAGTAGACATCCAAGCAGATGAGCAATAATATAGATAAGGCTAGATAAGAGAGAAGCATAAAAGAGAATAGAAAAGGAAAATTTTGTTTGAGCTTTCTTATGGTCCCCAGTGCTCTTGAAACTTTGACTCTTATCATCTGAATATGCTGCTTTAATGTTAGAATTTCGTCCAGAAGAAGTGAAAGGAATCGCACATATCGGTCAGGTCGGCAGCCTATAGGACCTCTTGAAGTAAAAAGCTCCATTACTGCAGCGCGGCTCTAAACTATACGAGGAAAAATAAGTAGGCGTGATTTTTTACATTCATAGCTAAACGATTACTATCAAACCAATGATAAACTTTTGCAGCCATTGTTTGTAACTTTAGTATAAGGGATTCTTCCTCTGTAGCCGATGCACCTAATGTACTGTCATCAACAAATACAATTAATTCTTCATGTTTATTGGATGGAGCTATTGGTGCGACTCGGGAATCATATTTATGACATAATCCACAACAGAGATTTGTTGTCGTGGTAGTAAAAAGTCGACAAAGGTCATTGATGTAAATGAGGAATAGTGAAGGTGCGAGACTTCAGCCTTGGGGCACTCCATGAGTAACTGGAACTTGGCCATCTAAACCTTCAGCGGCGATAGAACCGCTAGTGAGGTATGAAGAAAACCATGACCGTTGCTCCCCACGAATTTCGTGATGAGACAACTTATCGACAAGGATTTTGTTGGTCAGACTGTCAAAAGCTTCTCTCGCAGCAAGGAAATTGGCTGCTGGTATGAGACCGGAATTCAGCATTGGTTTTTCAAATATTTGAGAAAAGACAGATAGGGGAGGATTGGTCTGTTGTTCCCTGGATCCTCACGGTCACCTCCTTTAAAAAGAGATATCGTTCGTGCCAAGTCGCCGAGGGAAAACTCCTAATTGGAATTACTTATTAACCAAATGACACAGTGGCTTTATAATTGATGGAAGAATGAACTTAGTTACTTTAGCAAGAATTTGGTCGAAACCGGCAGAAGAATTTTTGAGGAATAAAATTCTTTTGCTAATTCCTGCTCTGGACTGTGATACTGAATAAGGCTTAATACTAAATAAAACTGTAATACTAAATAAGGCTTGGCATGCAGTTACTTTATTTGGCGACTGTGAATTTTGTTCAGGTTATTGACCATATACATTGTTAAAGGAAATGATGTCGATTCTGCCATATGTATTTATCCAAGCTGCAATTGAATCTTGATTAAATGCGGAAAGATTATTTTTTGAATTTCTATTAAATTTACTTTAGTAGTGAGATAGAATTTCAATCAGTCAAATTGATTGTCTTTTTTCTATTCTTTTGTTTTGAACACTTGTTATCGAATTCGTTTCGGAATATATTTTGAGAGTGGTTGGGAAAAAATTTGTAGACGAGAAATCCATGACTATTTTCCACTTTTTCATGTTAGCACAGTTCGAAATTTGAACCTTCACGACAAAACATAATAAGTCTGAAACACTGAAGTTTGTATGAGAAAATTAAATGAGTTTTCATATATACAGCATGCAATCACGTTTGTATGCAAAAGACATGTCTAGATATTGTACCAAGTTTTATGTTGCTTTTAGTATGTTTTAGTTTTTAATGCAATAAACTTGAATATTAGCTAATTATGTTATTGGTATTTTGTTAGGTTAACACAGCAGGGAGCCATTAGCTAAGTTGTGGGGCTGAAAATCACCGAGAAGGTGATTCTTGCGCGCAAGCCGTCTCTTGTGTAAAAGGAAATACTATGCAGGGGAACCAATCCGCTAATTTACAAGTTCTAAGGACTGCCTTGCATGTTTTTAGAAAACGCTAATTTACAAGTTCTAAGGACTGCCTTGCATATTTTTAGAAGAGATCTTCCATGGCTCTCGCGTAAAAATTTTCCTATTCCATCTGTGCTCGAATTTAGAGTTCGGATATTAGGATCTTCCGTTTAAGTTGCAAGTTAATTTTATCACACGAGAATCATCTCTTTATTTGGCTCATAAATAGTGAACTTTTCCATATTAAATTAAAGAAAAAAATAAGTTTTTCTCTACTGAAAGTAAGGAGAAACAATATAACTTAAACCGAATAGAACTTTTTGATTATGAGGGGATTGTCCCCTCCTGAATACCTCGCTCTTTACGCTAAAGTTCGACTTTTTTGTTTCAATCATTTAATAATGACTTCAGAAATACAAGAGCCGTTTAATTAGAATAATTATCTGTTAAAATTTATAGGAAGAACTTTATATATTCTCAGGCTCGTAACTTTTGATGGGTAACATTAAACTTGGTGAATTTTGTATATTTTGAGTAAGCATCAAAATTTGATTCTTATGATGTATCTATTGTTATCAAGATTCTGTTTCTTAGGGTTTCGGTTACTATTGAGTCGCGTCGCTCCTTACTTACAGTTTGTTACCAAGAACTGTTTGAAAACTAAAAATGCATATTACTTCTGTTGAGCGTGAAGACTGATATTTGGGAATACGGGATGACTTGTCGAAGTTCAAGAATTATTCTTGGGTTAACGAAATTTTGAAGACTATGATTTTATATGAGATCTTCCTTTCAGCTGAGAAGGCTCACAGCTTCATTTTAAGGAGAAAAAATGTCTATACTATGACCTACGTGTTTATCAAACGTATACATGTGTCGGGTTCCAGTATTTTATTGGGAGGGGGAGGGGTCCATTGCCGGTTAGTCAAGGGGCATGGGTTATATAATATTTTTAGCCATATTATTGGGGAGGGGCATGCGCCCCATCTTGCCCCAGCCCTCCAAGAAAAGACACCCCTTAATGTATACTAGAAGTTGCAAAAAGAATCCTCGGAAATAGAAAAAATAGATGGTGAAACACCCACACACAAAAAAGAAAGCAACGGCGTCTTTGAAAAAGTTCTTATAATATATTTAAATAATTGTATTCTGTCATGAAAAGCTGATTTTTCCTTGTAGAAGAGAAAGATCTATTTGGTGGCAAATGTTTTAAGAACAAAAAACTATGTGTCGATACAAAATGGAAAATATTGGCGTGAAAAAAAAATACGATGACTCGTTAGTTTGTTAAGTTTGACACAATTTTCTTAAATGAAAAAATGTTTAAGCGAAATCGTGCCATTGATGAAGTTGTCTAACGTATCTTACGTTTTCCTTATAATTGCTTTTTATCGTTTTCTGGAAGATCAACCATGCTCGTGTCTACGTGCTGGGTGCTCTTTCTTACGAAATGCTTTCTCATCGTTCAGATTGTGCTTACAATTACGGCATGACTTAGCTTTTTATTATAAATTTTAGAAGGCTCATCTAACCTTATGTCATAAATAATATACTTCCCAGATGACAGTAACCAAACAATAGATCCCCTTTTTTATTATGATTTTTTTAGATTCACTCTCACGCTGATCTTTGTATGCTATTTCTGGTGCCACTCATCTTAGGAAAAGAAAAATACTGTTCAACTCTTGTTTTTGGGGTAGAGAAAAACAAGGAACATCCTTTTCATAACCATTTTTAGATGAGATTAGAATAGAAAAGCTGAATAGATTCAACACTTCCTGAATGTGTAATACCAAATCCAATAAATACCGAATTAAGAAAGAAAATACGAAATGTTTGTTACTATAAATATTCAGTACGTCACAAATAATAAACTATCGCTATGTCTGAATGTTTAGTAACAAATTTTTATATAATAGGTTTTAACTTATCACACATAACATTATTATTTTTACGTTGCATTTGCAATAGTTATTTTGTAGCTTGCATCCGCTTAGTGATTCTGCTTTTCATTTATCAGGTATCACTGTCATGTTTTGTCAGGGGAAAATGAGATGGTAAAATCAGGGTGACGCATTAAGTCGATGCAGCAAAGTTTATAATATCAAGTTAACATACTACAATGTTGAAGTATTTCTTCAATGACTAATCATTTCTGGGATACAACTGAAAATTTTCTTTTTGGATACAGATTAATGATTAATGTCAGTAGTAGGCAGAGGCGTTCAAGTTTCCTATTTTGAAGTTAGCGTAATAAATTAAAAAATTTTCAATAACCTATTCAACAAATTTTATTTTGGACAACATTTTCACATAGAAAGCAGCGACGTTAAGACAGAAAATCCTTTTAGCAGGTATCCAGAGACCCTATATAGGAGATTCACCCAACACGAGTTCAGGTACAGCTAATAAGCTAAAATAAAACAGTATCACGCTCTAGATATGCTAAAACCTCTGTTAGAGGTTTTATTAGATCGTTAGACCGATGTAATATTAGTCGCATTTTGCAATCTACCTAGATATTTATGATGATGAATCAGTTTAAAATGGGAAGTCACAGGCAATTGACGTCATACTTCACTTATATAACCATTCTGACCAGCCTTCCAGGTTGTTCTTCTATTATGTCTGCCAAAAACATTGTGTTATGTGAGACATTAAAATGCATTGAACAGACACCCCACAGAATATTAAAATTGCCATTGCCGAATATTCTACATCAGTCCTGGAAGTTGTTGGAAAATTATTTTTAATGTGCAAGATAAGGTACTGATCCAACTCTAGAGTGTTCTCGTGAAACTCCAGCAGCTTACGAAAATACATCTAAAATTATGAAGATGCATCTAAAAAGCTCAAATAAAACTGAGTGTCACCTTCTACATATCCTAAAACCTCAAATGATATAATATTAGACTGTCGCATTCTGCAATCTACCTAGAGATTGACAATGACGAATCAGTTAAAAATGGGAAATAAGAGGCAGTATACCTCATACCTCAATTAAGTAACTGTTCTAAAAAGACCTCCAGATTGTTCTCCATTATGTCAGCAGAAAGCATTGTGTTGTTCAAGGCGTTATAATTCATTTATCAGATCGTCCCCAAGAACATTAATATTGCCATTTCTACATACTCTAGATCAATCCTGGAAGTTGCGGGAAAATAATTTTTTAATGTACAAGATACGGAACTGATCCAACTCCAGAATATTCTCGTGAAACTCAAGCAGCTAACGAAAACTGACTCCAGAAGCTAATAAACCTCTTTTATCCTAGTAGGCTATGTTTCCAGATGCTATACCCTACATAGAGTCTCCTATATAGGGTATACAGGGACCCTGCATAGAAGAAGCACCCACCACAAATTCAAGTACAGCTAATAAGCTCAAATAAAACAGTGTCACCCTCTAGATTTGCTAAAGCCTCTAACGATACAATATCAGACCGTCGCAGTTTGCAATCTACCTAGAGACTTATAACAATGAATCAGTTAAAAATGGGAAATCAGAGGCAATAGACGTTATGCCTCAATTACGCAATTATCCTGACTGTTCTTCCATTATGTCAGTAGAAAACACTGCGTTATTCGAGGCGTCAAAACACATTGAACAGATCGCCCTATAGAATATTAAAATTGTCATTTCCACTTATTCTAGATCAGTCCTGAAAATTGCTGGAAAATTATTTTTTAATGTGCAAGATAAGGTACTGATCCGACTCCAGATCATTCTCGTGAAACTCCAGCAGCTAATGAAAACTGACTCTAGCAGTTACTAAAACTCTTTCCTAATAGGCTATGTCTCCAGACCCTGGAATCCACATAGGGTCTCCTATGTAGGGTATCCAGAGACCATAAATAACAGATGCACCCACCACGAATTCAGGTACAGCTAATGCTTTCTCCACTTTTTTTTAACATTACTTTTGTTTTAATATGATCTATCACTTAGATGATTCTTGTACAAGCCCCTTCTTCTCTGAATTAAAAATAAAGGTTTTTCACTAACATTTGTACCCATGGTCCTAACTTTCTTCCCCAAGACACCATCAGCAACTTCACAAATTGTTTTCCTAAAGTTATTCCACCCATCTTCCACATTGTCAAATTTTAAACTCTCCAGTTTAGAATTCAACTGTTCTGGTTAAGTTTCCCTCAAATTCTCATCCTGGAGTCTACCAGCATCAGAACGTCCCGTGAGGTAGTTACCATTCCAAAATTTCAGCTTTAAAATTACCCTAGACACTTCAGATGGTGGTCTTTCCTTTTAACATCAATGGCAGCACTTCTATGTACCCTAGTATCTTCTATTGATCCTGCCAGTCTTTGGTTTACAATTGCATAATCAATAAGTTTCGCTGTCTAACTATCACGTGAATACCATGTTAAGTTACGGGCCATTTTATGACCTAACACCGTATTGGTTATAACTAGATTGTTATACCTACAAAATTGCAGCAGTTTTTAGCCATTGGTGTTTTCTGTTCCTACATCAAATTTACCTAGGTTAAGATACTATCTATCCATATTTCTACCGACCTGGACGTTAAAATCTTCTAATAAAACATTATATTCCTACCTAGGACCCTGTCCATTTGCTCCTGTAGTTGTAAGTAAAATTCATCTGATTCAGTAGTATCTCCATGAGTTTGTTCTACAGGAGCCATCACAATTATAGCTGATAACCTAAACTTTTAGTAATAAAATGAGCGATGGTATTCTATTCTTAATGCCCCCCCTCCCCCAGCCGAAACAAGACTTAACAGCTTCCTTGTTCATCATGAACCCTACTCCTTGTGTATCTACCCCATTCTTCCTGCCTGAGTTAACAAATTCTATATCACCTAGTTTCACGCGATCTACCCCTGGGATATGAGTTTCTGATACTCCTAGCAAGTCTAGTTTAAATCGTCTGAATTCGTCAGTCAAAATACCGGTGCGATAGTTATTTTCTGACGTTGTAACATTCCAAGTTCCAATTTTAAAAATCTTTAAATCATTTATATTTGTTGGCCTCAGGAAAAGCAATAGTCTCTGATACCAGTGCAGGATGGGGACCAACACATCTGGAGGCTTTTTTTGTATGCCTGATGAAATTTGTGTATGCCTAACCCCCCCCCTCAGTTTATGAGACCTAAAACAATTACCAGCTCTGATCTACTACCTCTTGATGCTTCATTTGCTAAGGTTTGATACAAATCAACCTGTCTCCTAACACCATCGTCAGTTTCTGTAAAACCTTCAAGTTCTTCTGACTAAGAGTATAATACCACCAAAATTCTCTTTCAAGACCGCAGTTGCTATGTTGTCAATGCTCAAGAAAAGAAATTAAGCAGTCAATCTTGCAGTTCCAAGAGGAAATTCAAGTCTTTTATTGATAAAACAGGATGAACGAATTAGCGAACGGAAGAAAAGGAAAATTACTCTCAAAAAAAGAAATTGTGTTTACTGACATTTTTACTTTCACGAAAGTTAAAAGAAAGAACTTCCTTCAGTGGAAAATTCCAGCTGTGAGCAGCATTAAAAGGCTCATGCCGTGAGTGATTTTTGATGCTCTTTAAATATTTAAACAATGACAAAGGAACAGCTTGTTTCTGCTTTAGTATTTGCAGTCTTAGTTTAAAGTTTACATAAAAATAGTATTTTGAACAAGTAAACTCAAAGAGGTTTTAATGTCGGCTTAAGAGACCTTGATCTAACTTTCAATGGCGTATTTAGGATTTATTTCGGGTGTCCAGCAGCAGAAAGCTACCAAAAGTGCATAAGCCTGCCAGCAGCGTAGCCTGTTACTGTCTGTTCAGATTTATTGTATTAATTGAATAATGTCTTACTGTCTATTTAACGTATCTTAGTACCCAGTCTATTCGTATTGTACTACGGTATGAATGATATTACTGCAACTGCTATCGCTAATACTGCTCCCAATACTCCTGCTATTTATTCTGCTACTATGACTACATCTACTGCAAATGACAGGGAATGGCGAGGGTGGTGTTGAACTGAATCAAAGCGCTGTATGTACATGTGGATTATACTATTGCTAATGTTACTGCTACTCTTCACAGATCCTTAGAAGTATTTTTAACTTGGAATTGTTGATTTGAGCTAAAATTTTCATTTGGTTTATGACAAGAAAAACAATTGAAAGTATTTTCCCCAAGTTTTAAGCACGCAAAATTAGAAACAAATTGAAATTGTTGTGGTTTTTTCAATACTCTCATAGATTATAGCAGTTCAAACATTATGATAATACATGAAATTGTTATTGTTAGGTCGTTTCATGAAGGAAACAAGATTTGAAAAATAAACCTTTGTAATCCTCTAAACTAAAGATATTATGCCGCTTTACGGCATACAGAGTCACTTGAAAGATGGAAACTAATAATCATATTGTATAGGATTAACGACGCTTCTTGACTATTAAGGTCATTATGTTGGCCCTTTAGTGTTTTGCTACAGTCCTGTTTGATATCTGTGTCTACCAGTATTACCTAGCTGAGGTCAAACCCATTGCACCACCACAGGACCTAAGCTGATAAATTATATAATAAAGCTTTGATATAAAGCCTATTACTATAAATTATATAAAATCCTATTACACTTTTTTTTAGTTGCAAATTCAAGTTTCAAACCTCAAAGTCTTCTTCAGTTAAAGTCTTTCTTAAACCCTGTTTTTTTTAAATCTTTGTTTTATTCTTTTATTTTTCCTCGAAGCTTAATGCGTTGAACTGATGCAGTCGATCTAATGCTAAGAGTAAGCTTTCAAACTCGAAAAGCCAGATAAATCAATAAATCATTATAAATCCCTATATCACTATGAAATCAATAAGTCATTGTAGAAACATAAGGCTAAATATAGATGGACCGGTGGTGTGTTGCCGCACGGATACTACCGGGGGTGTACTGGCGCACCGATGGCATTGACGACGCGGCATCCAGGTCTTATATGCACCCTCAAAAAGCCACTTTTAAGTCAAAATCTTGTAAGAGCTTCTTTTTTTTAGTTCTTGTCATTAAATTTTATTTTACTCTTTATCTTCTGAGAAAATCCTCATGCGAAATCTTATGTTTTTATTTTTCTAGGATCTCATTTATTTTTGGCTTGAATGATATGTTTAAAAATTGTAAGGCTAAACGCTGTACAATCACAAAAAACATTCTGTGAAGAAGTAAAAGTAAATTCATAAGCCAGCCTTCTTGTAAATCTTAGATAAGTTAGTTCTAAGTTAATTTTGTATATTTTTGGCTGAAAATCTTCCGTATTTTATAGATGGGGCTCAATATATAGTTTAGAAACAACTTTTATAAGCTAGGCCTATCTTGGAATAGTTAAATTATTCCTTTTTATTGCTTAACTGAATTTCTGGTAAAAATTCACTGTGCCATAGGCTAATTTCAGTTTACAACATAATTTTGCTAGGATGGAAATGTATACATCACTGCACGCCTTTTCTTACACTCTTTCATAATTTAATAGTAATGGTAAGATTCTAGTTTAACTACTTTTTGCTGTCTTGGAAAGGAGTTAGGTTAGGAAGAGGAAAATTTCAGTGTTGCGTCTACACACTAATGTATGTCCTAGGAAGGTATTTTAAGTACCTACCACCACTCTTCATTCCTTTAGAGGGTTCTGAGCTATAAAAATCTTTGTGTTATAAAAATGAAACCTTGCAAAATAGATCTGCTGTTTAAATAAAAGAAGCACAACAAAATGATTTTCTAGCTTCACAGCTTTGATTAATCTCAATTTATGAGGTTTCAAAGATCCACAAATACATCCTAAATATTGAGAAAACTCAAATATATGGCTTAAAATCCTACTCAAACAACAGGAATTACATTTTAGGAACTAAAACCAGAGAAAAAGAAACTGAAAATTAAGGTAAAATCTTGTTTTATCAAAGTTTCTATAGGTATAGACCTGTGAAGTAGGCAAAATTTCTAAGACTTAGAAATCAGAAGAGGGTTAACATGGAAGCTTGGCAACACTTTCCCAGAGTATGTTTTTAGCCCTGGATTCATTACTGTAAGTTTCATTTGCCTAGACCCACCCTTTTCCAAGATAGGAAAAAGTAGCTAAACTAGAATTTCACCTTTAATAGGGCCTCAAAAGGTAAAACAGTCCATAGTTGCCAAAAGTTTAAAGACAGTTCAACAACTGTTTGAAACTTTTAGAAACAACAACTTTCCAAGTTAGCAAAGAAATGTAGAACCAATTTTGCTGGAATGCTATATTTTCACAATTACCTTATAGAAACCCTGATTTTTATTTGTATTTTTAAATACCACACTATAATTAACTCTAATAATGTTTTTGCTAATATTTGCTTTACTGGAAATGGATATAATTATTTATATAAATTAATTTAAAAACAAAGTTTTTCTGAGGGAAGTAAAGAGCAAACTTGAAACTTCAAATTAAAAAAAAATATTACTTCCCAGCCTATCTAACATGTAACAATAAAACTAGTGCAAGTAAATAAATTGGTGACATTTCCCTATGTTTGTAGGATTGCAGAAAACTAGTGCTTTACTGAATTAGTAGCCACCCTGTAAAGTAAAAACTTGTCCATGTGGGTGGTAAATCACACACACTGCTACAATCAAACACAGTAACTGGAAAAATCATATTTTTTCTCTAGCACCACACACACTACAAATAAAGATATGTTTGATATGTATTGTATTGAGTATATATGGTTACCTTACATTGTTTGTTGTAAAAAAAATAATCCAAGAGCTCAACACAAAAAACAATAGTCCCAACCTTCCAAAAAGATGAAACATGTTTAAAAACCACTCTTATTAAAAATAACTACCTTAATTACTTTCTTAAAAATAAATAGTTTAATCAAGATGGTACCAATGTCTATCTATAAAGGACTGAGTGTTGTAATTGTTCACTGTGGATCTCAAACACACTAAGCTGTCAGAACTTGCAAGATGTGTGCTGTGTTGGATCCTAAATATGAAGAAAGGTATATAAAACACCTATAGTCCAGGAACAGTCAGTATCCTTAAATTGTCACATGCTTCATGTAGAATCCTGGGGCTGTAGACCATCTAGTAACACATGGCTTAAAAACACAATTCTGGGAGTATAGCATGAAGTTTTTTTTTTCATTCAATACTATTGGTGTAACCTTTTTTTTTTTTAAACATTGCCTGCTCCAGAAATGTTTTTACAGGCATGCTCTCCTGCAAAATTTCTGTTGGTACCCTTAGCTGGGTGCATATATGATGTTAAATTAAAGAAAAAAAGTATTTAGAACCAAAGAAAAGAGTAAAGTCTAAGCTCAGAATGATTAAAAATTGTTGCTTCCACAGAACACATGGAAAAACAGCATGTTATTTTACTAATACAACTGATAACTCACTGCATCACTAAACTGCCTGAGGCCAACACACCTGCTCATGCTCCCTCCTCTATCCAATTATATTCAAAGGTATTCTCAATCTATTCTCTTTATACTCTCTCAAGAATTTCTAATTTTCTTTAAATATCTACTTGCAACCCCCCACCCCCCCCATTTGGAGAAGACCTGCTTTTTTGTGCCTAGATGGTTGGCCAAAAAGAATGATCTTTGGCAATATGACATCTTTCATCTGCTTAATTTGTCCTAGCCTTCTCAATCTTTCTCTCATTGTAGCCATTGAAAGTGGAATAGAACCACATCCAAAACAATAGCATCTTAACAAATCCTCCTTTGTCTTTTGGAGTGTAAACATTTCAGAACCATTTTCTACCAATGTTATGACTGTAGCTTCTAAAATTCTAATCTCAGTTTGTACACTTCTATTCCTATTCTTTTAAACCTTTTCAGTTGTGAAAAGACACCCTGGTCCTTGGCTTTTCTGCTTTTAACATCTTCACAGTGTCCATGGTATTTACTAATGTACCAGGGGTCTTATTTTTTTAATCCTCTTAGTACTCTCTCTAATTCCTTCTCGCAAATCAAATCTTTCTTTACCTCCAAAGTATCACAAACTTTTTCATTTCTTTCTAAATCATTTTCTGTAACTCTACCATGGTTTAGCATATACTCAAAATGTTTCGCCCATTTCTCTTGAAGTCTTCCTTTATTGCTATTTTAGCCCTGTTCCTATCTTTAACTGGGACAAGGTCTTATCTCTTATAGTAGTAGAAAAGTTGCCTGCAGAAAATAAAAGACTAATCTATAATGCTCTCAGTTGTCCTTCAACAACATGTCTTAGTCTACAATTTAAATCATCAAAAAACTCAAGAAAGCTCAGTTTTAGTGTTAGTGTAACATGCACTAAAGAATCTTTTATTTGGGTGAATGATCTACATATTCCTGTCAGGATATGATTAGCAAATATTCAGTCTTCACTGAATAAAAGCAATGACCAGTTATTATAATGCTTAATATTCAAGTCATGACAATTATATGAATAAATTTTTGTCTTTTGGAAGTATTGCTTAGCATTGGGGTATGCATAAAGTTGAAATTAATAAAGTTGTATATATTTTAAGCAATGATAAGACAGCCCTTGGTCATCCATGTCTCAATCTCTAAGGGTCCTAAACTTTTTTTGGAAGAGTGCCATACAATAATAGGTTGTGATACCAATAAAAATTTCTACAAGTTTTTTCAAATCTTTGTTGTGATACTACCAAAATCTTTTCTGAAATCTTGTCAAACATATTGCATTGCATTGTCAAAACCTCACTTAATAAAATGAGAATCCTCTTTCATTATCAAAACGCTATGTAACATTATCAAAAATCAACACAAACACACAAAGACAGGCACGGAGACTCCCTGTGTCTGTCTTTTTGTGTTTTTTTTTTACTGACTCTGTGTTATTATAGGTTTTTTTGTCTCTCTCACTCTCTATGCCTGTTTCCCTCTGTGGATATTTACTTGTGCCCGCGTCTGTTTTTGTGTGTCTGACCCTGTGTGTTTGTAGGGGTCTTTGTCTCTTTTTCTCTCCTTGCCTGCATGTGTGAGCGGCTGTTTGCTTGTCCCCCCCCCTCTCTCTCTTTCTGTACTTATGTTTCCAAGTGACTATTTGCTTGTCTCTGTGTCTGTCTTTGGATGTTTATGGGTTGGTTTCTGATTATACCACATAAGGTTTTGATAATGCAATAGAGAGATTCTCGTCATATTAGGCGACATTTTGATTGTATAGTGCAAGATATTTGATATTATTCAGACAGATTTTGGTAATATCACCCAAATTCAGAAATACTTGACTAAAATTTTTATCAATAACTCAACCAATTATCATATGAAATAAAAAAAAAAAAAAAATGTCATCTTAGCATTATTTCCATTGTCATTTTAATAATATTAACAAGCATTATTGTCATTTTAATACATGACAAAAAGTTAGAAAATTTCAAGAAATTTTCTAAGAAATTCTAAGTAAAAAAAATGTCTCTACAAATGCTATTTTTCTGATCGAAAAAATCACGACTAACATATATGTATCATCTTAATTTTCTATTTCAAAAATACCACAAATGATTTTTTTTTTGTTTTAAGTATATTTTATGTCATTTTAAGACATTAAAAAGTTTAAAATTTTTTTTGTTAAAAAAAAAATTAGAAAAAAAAATTTCTAAGTAAAGAAAAAAAGTCGAAGTTCAATAAAAAGTAAGTGTGAAAAAGGGAGTGGGGTAAAAAGTTGGGAGAACTGCATTAGGGCTCTTGGAGGTTGGGACATGGATGACTAAGGGCTGTCGTACCATTGCTTTAAAACATATACAACCTCATTAATTTCAACTTTATGCATACCCCAATACTGAGAAATATTTCCAAAATACTAGTCGTATATTTGTCATGATTTGAATATTAAGCATTATAATAACTGGTCATTGCTTTTATTCAGTGAAGATTGAATACTTGCTAATCATGTCCTGACAAATATATGTAGGTCATTCATCAGAAGCATTGTAAAGCTGTCTGGGTCGGATACCTGTCTGTAAATAGGTCAGTCTCTAATTTAGTATATGCATTCTCTAATGCCCAAGTAAAGGATGTCCTCACGGAATCTATTACACTAACATTTCTTTATTAAAGCACTAATTCTACAAATACTGGGACATGTTAAGTCAGTTTATTTGAGTGAGTTCTGCAGATTGCATGAACTGTAAAGCAGTAATTTTTGCTGGTTTTAATCCTCAACCTTGCTCTCTACTTCCATAAAATAAATTGTTTAAAAAAATTGTACATTTTTAGTTGATTTTATGGCACTTGGTATTAACCAAGTGACATATAGCAATCACCAATTCTGTCAGTCTTTCTGTCGGTCTGTCAGTCCTGGTTTTGCTACTTTAGGCACTTCCAGGTAAGCTAGTATCAGGGACGAGACTAACTTAATTTAGAAATAGTCGTTTCCCCAATTTGACCATCTGGGGGGGGAGTGGGGGGCCGGTTAATTTGAAAAAAATAGAAAAAATAAGTATTTTTAACTTATGAATGGGTGATGGGATCTTGATGAAATTTGATGTTTGGAATGATATGTGCCTCAGAGCTCTTATTTTAAATCCCGACCGGATCTGATGACATTGGGGGGAGTTGGGGGGGGAACCTAAAATCTTGGAAAACACTTAGATTGGAGGGATCGGGATGAAACTTGATGGGAAAAATAAGCACAAGTCCCAGATACATGATTGACATAATCGGAACGGATCCGCTCTCTTCGGGGTAGTTGGGGGGGGGTAATTTTGAAAAATTAGAAAAAATGAGGTATTTTTAACTTATGAACGGGTGATCGAATCTCAATGAAATTTGATGTTTAGAAGGATATCGTGTCTTTGAGCTCTTATTTTAAATCCCGACTGGATCTGGTGACATTGGGGGGGGAGGAGTTGGGAGGAGGAAACCTAAAACTTGGAAAACGCTTAGAGTGGAGGGATCGGGATGAAACTTGGTGGGAAAAATAAACACAAGTGCTAGATACATGATTGACATAAACGGAACGGATCCGCTCTCTTTGGGATAGTTGGGGAGGGGGGTTATTTCTGAAGAATTAGAAAAAATGAGGTATTTTTAACTTACGAACAGGTGATCGGATCTCAATGAAATTTGATATTTAGAAGGATATCGTAGCTCAGAGCTCTTATTTTAAATCCCACCAGATCTGGTGACATTGGGGGGGGGGGAGTTGGGAGGGGGAAACCTAAAACTTGAAAAACACTTAGAGTGGAGGGATCAGGATGAAACTTGGTGGAAAAATAATCACGAGTCATAGATACATGATTGACATAACCGGAACGGATCCGCTCTCTTTGGGGTAGTTGGGGGAGGGGTTAATTCTGAAAAATTAGAAAAAATGAGGTATTTTTAACTTACGAACGGGCTATCGGATCTCAATGAAATTTGATATTTAGAAGGATATCGTGTCTCAAAGCTCTTATTTTAAATCCTGACTGGATATGGTGACGTTGGGGGAAGTTTGGGGTGGGGGAACCTAAAATCATGGAAAACGCTTAGATTGGAGGGATCGGGATGAAACTTGATGGGAAAAATAAGCAGAAGTCTTACATACGTGATTTACATAATTGGAACGGATCCAGTCTATTGGGGGGGGGGGTAATTCTGAAAAATAAGAAATAATGATGTATTTTTAACTTACGAAGGAGTGATCGGATCTTCATGAAACTCTCTTATTTTATTATATATATACTCTATATATAACTCTATTATTTTTTATATACTCTATTTATGAAATCTCTTATTTCAAATTTCAATCGGATCAAGCGTAATTGGGGGGGGGGGACTGGAAATCTTAGAAAATGCTTAAAGTGGTGAGATCAGGATGAAACTGGATGGGAAGAATAAAAACCTGTCTAAGATACGTGACTGACATAACCGGACCGGATCTGCTTTCTTTGGTGGAATTGGAGGGGGGATAATTTTGAAAATTGAGGTATTTGTAACTTACGAAAGGGTGACCAAATCTTAGTGAAATTTTATATTTAGAAGGATCTTGTGCTTTAAAGTTCTTATTTTAAATTCCGACCAGATCCTTTGACGTTGGGGGGAGTTGGAGGGGGAAACCGGAATTCTTGGAAAACGTGAAAATTGGGGTATTTTTATCTTACAAATAGATGATCGGATCTTAATGAAATTTGATATTTAGAAAGAATTCATGTCTCAGAGCTCTTATTTCAAATCCCGACCAGATCGTTTGACATTGGGGGGAGTTGGAGGGGGGAAATCTTGGAAAAACACTTGGAGTGTAGGAATCGGGATGAAGCTTGGTGGATAGAATAAACAAATGTCCTTGATACGTGATTGACAGAATCGTACTGGATTCGCTCTCTTTGGGGGAGTTGGGGGGAGGGGTTCAGTGATTTGGCGAGTTTGGTGCTTCTGGACGTGCTAGGACGATGAAAATTGATAGGCGTGTCAGGGAGCTGCACAATTTGACTTGATAAAGTCGTTTTCCCAGATTAGACCATCTGGGGGGCTAAAGGGAGAGGAAAAATGAGGTATTTATAACTTACGAGTGGGTGATCGGATCTTAATGAATTTTGATATTTAGAAGGACATCGTGACTCAGAGCTCTTATTTTAAATCCTGACCGGCATTAAGCCTCTTATTTTCCTTTTTAAATCAATCTATTGATTCATAGAATTTTGTTAGAGCTCATACCATATGATCTCTTGGCTCTTAGCTCTTCTCGCCTCGTCACAAGTGCCATATGAGCTCTTAGCTCTTGTTTTTAATGTACATATAACCTTACAAAGAGATCTTTGTCCAGCTCAGGCGCAAAACTGAAGAAGCCAACATTTGTTTCTTAAAATTGGTCGATAAATATAGGTTTTACTTCCCACCTCTCTTAAACTTTCCCACAAAAAATGTGGAAATAACTCTAATATTTTCCAATATCTATAGAATTCCAAAAACTAGCGCTTTATAGGCTCTTTTTCAAAATTCCCATAAATTTTCACAAAAAGATTTTACCCTTAACATTTATCGGAATAATTACCATCCTTGAATCAGGTTCATATGGAAATTTTTTCTCACCAGGCAGTTTTTATGGCACTTGGTATTAACCAAGTGACATATAGCAATTGCAAATTCTGTTGGTCTGTCTGTCTGTCTGTCGGTCCCGGTTTTGCTACTTTAGGCACTTCCGGGTAAGCTAGGACGATGAAATTTGGCAAGCGTATCAGGGACCGGACCAGAATAAATTAGAAATAGTCGTTTTCCCGATTTGACCATCTAGGGGGGAGTGGGGGGCCGGTTAATTTGGAAAAAATAGAAAAAAGGAAGTATTTTTAGCTTATGAGCGGGTGATGGGATCTTAATGAAATTTGATGTTTGGAATGATATTGTGTCTCAGAGCTCTTATTTTAAATCCTGACGAGATCTGATGACATTGGGGGGGGGGGAGTTGGGAGGGGAAAACCTAAAACTTGGAAAACACTTAGAGTGGAGGGATCGGGATGAAGCTTGGTGGGAAAAATAAGAACAAGTCCTAGATATATGATTGACGTAACCGGAGCGGATACGCTCTCTTTGGGGGAGGGGTTTAATTCTGAAAAAATGAGGTATTTTTAACTTACGAACGGATGATCGGATCTCAATGAAATTTGATATTTAGAAGGATATCGTGTCTCAGAGCTCTTATTTTAAATCTCGACGGATCTGGTGACATTTGGGGGGGGGGAGTTGGGAGGGGAAACCTAAAACTTGGAAAACACTTAGAGCGGAGAGATCGGGATGAAACTTGGTGGAAAAATAAGCACAAGTCCTAGATACATGATTGACATAACCAGAACGGATCCGCTCTCTTTGGGGTAGTTGGGGGGGGGGTTTAATTCTGAAAAATTAGAAAAAATGAGGTATTTTAACTTACGAACGGGTGATCGGATCTCAATGAAATTTGATATTTAGAAGGACATTGTTTCTCAAAGCTCTTATTTTAAGTCGCGACCGGATCTGGTTACATTGGGGGGAGTTTGGGGTGGGGGAACCTAAAATGATGGAAAACGCTTAGATTGGAGGGATCGGGATGAAACTTGGTGGGGAAATAGCAGAAGTCTTAGATACGTGATTTACATAATTGGAACGGGTCTACTCTATTGGGGGGGGGGGGGGTAATTCTGAAAAATTAGAAAAAATGACGTATTTTCAACTTACGAAGGAGTGATCGGATCTTAATGAAATTTCATATTTAGAAGGACCTCATAACTCAGATCTCTTATTTTAAATCTCAACCGGATCCAGCGTAATTGGGGGGCAGTTGGGGGGTACCGGAAATCTTTGAAAATACTTAAAGCGGTGAGATTAGGATGAAACTGGATGGGAAGAATAAAAACCTGTCTAAGATACGTGACTGACATAACCGGACCGGATCTGCTCTCTTTGGTGGAGTTGTGGGGGGGTAATTTTGAAAATTGAGGTATTTTGTTACTTACGAAAGGGTGACCAGATCTTAATGAAGTTTGATATTTAGAAGGATCTTGTGCTTTAAAGCTCTAATTTTAAATTCCGACCAGATCCTGTGACATTGGGAGGATTGTAGGGGGAAACCGGAATTTTGGAAAACGTGAAAATTGGGGTATTTTTATCTTACGAATAGGTGATCGGATCTTAATGAAATTTTATATTTAGAAGGAATTCATGTCTCAGAGCTCTTATTTCAAATCCTGACCAGATCTTTTGACATTGGAAGGAGTTGGAGGGGGAAATATTGGAAATCACTTTGAGTGGAGGAGTCGGGATGAAACTTGGTGGATAGAATAAGCAAATGTCCTTGATATGTGATTGACGGAACCGTACTGGATTTGCTCTCTTTGGAGGAGTTGGGGGGAGGGCACAAATTGACTTGATAAAGTCGTTTTTCCATATTCGACCACCTGGGGGGCTAAAGGGAGAGGAAAAATTAGAAAAAATTAGGTGTTTATAACATATGAGTGGGTGATCGGATCTTAATGAATTTTGATATTTAAAAGGACATCGTGACTCAGAGCTCTTATTTTAAATCCTGACCGGCATTAATCCTCTGATTTCCCTTTTAAATCAATCTATTGATTCATAGAATTTTGTTAGAGCTCATACCATTTGATCTCTTGGCTCTTAGCTCTTCATGCCTCGTCACAAGTGTCATATGAGCTCTTAGCTATGGTTTTTTCAGAACGCCTTTTTGAAAGAGAATTTTCACGAAGAGGGCGCTGGATTTTCCATCGTTATTTAAAAAATACAATTAAAAATTAAATAATAAAACTATTTTTTTCATTTGAAAGTAAGGAACAACATTATAACTTAAAACAACCAGATATTATTACGTTTGCGAGGGGGTTCGTCCCCCCTCAATACCCTGCTCTTTACACTAAAGTATTTTTAGTAATTTCAAAAGAGCTATTTATTCTAATTAAACAGCCTTTGTGATTTACGGTCACTCTTAAAGAATTGGAACAAAATTCAAACTATAGTGTAAAAAGCGAGGTATTAACAAGGGGGCGAACCCCCTCATATTCGTAATAAAAATATGCGAATATAGAAGTTCGTTACGTAGGTTAATTTGTAAGTTACGTATATTTACTACTAATAAAAACGTTCGTAAATGAAACTAAAAATTCTAATGGGCTTTTTAAGTAACCAAAAAAATTGGAGGCCAACTATGCCCCTCTCCCTTTTTTCTCAAAATCATCAAAACTTTGAGAAAGCCATTAAGCCAAAAAAGTAAAATTAATATGCAATTTTTTTTTTAGTTATTCATGTACGATGAGCCAAAATCAAAACCTGCATTAATTCAAAAATGGTCAGAAGTTAAATAAAGAAAAACATGTTTTTTTTTTTAACTGAAAGTATGGAACGATATTAAAACTCAACAGCGAACAGAAATTATTCCATATATGAAAGGGGCTGTCCCCTCCTCAACGCCCCCCTCTTTACGCTAAAGTTTGACTCTTTCTCACAACTCTACTTTTTAAAACAATAAAAAACTTTAGCGTAAAGAGCGGAGCGGTGAGGAGGGGACAGTCCCTTTCATATACGGAATAATGTCTGTTCGTTTCAAGTTTTAATGTCGCTCTTTACTTTCAGTTGAAAAAACCTGTTTTTTACTTAATTTAAAATTAAGGTTATCATGGGGTGTTGTTCGCTCTTAACTCAGCTGTAGCTATTGCTGCAACCATAAAAAGAATATTGAGATTATGTTTCTGTCATAGGTTGGCTTTCTAGTCCATATTCTATTATGGGGAGGAGGGGTGCACGTAATTTAGTTCAAAGAGGGTGCGGGTATTTGTTTCATAATTACATGTTCAAAAACAACCTCTCTATCGCTAATGTATTTACATTTATTTATGATATTAACGATACATTTCTATTAATAAATGTTATTTTTGTACTATAAAGTCATTATCAATATTATCTGAGCGTCAGTATTTAAGTTATTATCAGCGTTTTGCTATTTCTGTTATTAGTATATCAGTATTTACATTAGGTAATATATATTACGTTCAATGTATTATTTCAGTTTTAACCCCGACAAACTGTTTAAAATATAGCTGGTCTGTTTACGAAAGTTTTCGATATCAATAACTGCATTGATCAAGCTAAGGTGTAATTAAACCTTATCTCTTTGTTCATATCGTAACTAAGAATTATTCACCCCGAAATTGGCTCCGCCCAGATTTTTGCGTAACCCCGTTAGGAAACGGGAAAAGGGTTAGTTAACTTAGTTTAGTTTTGCGTCTGGTTCCACTAGGTCATTTTATTAATTTACTTTTAGTTACTCGAGTTTGTAAATAATGCCACATAGAAGATCAAGACTCCTTGGAAAATCGAGAGATTCTCTTGTGAAATCTTTATTTGATGGGGAAGTTTCAGGACGCGGAATCAAAAGGATTTCCCAGGTAAGTGTTTTTACTATTTATTGCTTAACCTTGTGGGAGGCATTAATACCTTGAGGTAAAATTCTAGTTAATTGACTTCTTGCTATCTCAGAAAGGGTTTAGGTTAGGAAAATGAAACTTTCAGGGGTTGGTCTACAGGCTAAAGTATGTCCCTGGAAGGTATTTTGAAGTACCCATCTTCACTCCTTCTCCCTCTAGAGGGCCCTGAAATTCACTTTCATGACAGGTCTATACTTATTGAAATTTTGACAAAACAATATTTTACCTTAATTTTCAGTTACTAGTTGCTTTTTCTCTGCCTTTAGGGTAAAATTCTAGTTAATTGACTTCTTGCTATCTCGGGAACGGTTTAGGTCAGGAAAATGAAACTTTCATGGATAGGTCTACAGGCTAAAGTATGTCCCGGGAAGGTGTTTTAAAGTACCCACCTCCACTCCTTTTCCGTCTAGAGGGCCCTGAAATTTGCCTACATGACAGGTCATACCTATTGAAATTTTGACAAAACAATATTTTACCTTAATTTTCAGTTACTCGTTGCTTTTTCTCTGCCTTTAGTTCTGAAAAACGCAATTCCTGTTATTTGAGTAGAATTTTCAGCCATTTCAATGTTTTCTTTCAAAATTTAGGAAATGTATTTGCATATCTTTAAAACTTTATAAAGTGGAATTGAGCAAAGTTATGAAGCTGAAAACAATTTTGTTGTACTTCAATTAAGCAGAAGATCTATTTTGCAAAGTTTCACTTTTATAACACACATATTTTTAAAGGTCATCAAAGGTCAGGGCCCTGTAGAGGCAGAAGGAGTGGAGGTAGTTGCTTCAAAATACCTTCCCGGGACATACTTTGGTCTGTAGATTCATCCCTGAAAGTTTCATTTTACTAACCTAAACCCTTTCTGAGATAGCAAGAAGTCAATTAACTAGAATTTTACCGCCTTTAGTTCTGCAAATGCAATTCCTGTTATTTGAGTAGAATTTTGAGCTATATCAATGTTTTTTTCAAAATTTAGGAAATGTATTTGCATATCTTTAAAACCTTATAAAATGGAATTAAGCAAAGTTATGAAGCTGAAAACAATTTTATTGTACTTCAATTAAGCAGAAGATCTATTTTGCAAGGTTTCACTTTTATAACACACATATTTTTAAAGGTCATCAAAGGTCAGGGCCCTCTAGAGGGAGAAGGAGTAGATGTAGTTGCTTCAAAATACCTTCCCAGGACATACTTTAGTCTGTAGATTTATCCCTGAAAGTTTCATTTTCCTAACCTAAACCCTTTCCGAGATAGCAAGAAGTCAATTAACTAGAATTTTACCATACCTTGATTCTTTGTCGTAAACAAATTTGTAAGCTCTGTTAACTTAGCATGCAGTATTTCAGGTGGTCATGTTTCGGTCTGCTCTTTAGTGTCTTTGAATCCCCCCTCCGGAAATTACTTTTTTATTAGTTTCTGTTTCTGGATGTAAAACAGATTGCATATGGGTAAAATTCTAGTTCAGTTACTTTTCGCTATCTTTGGAAGGGGTTAGGTTAGGTAAATGGAACTTTCAGTACTAAATCCAGGGTCAAAAACATATTCTAGGAAGGTATTGCCAAGCTTTTATCTTAACCCTCTTCTAATTTCTAAGTCTTATAAATTTGCCTAATTTACAGGTTTATATACCTATTGATTTATATACCTATACCTATTGAAATTTTGACAAGAAAAACGTTTACCTTGATTTTCAGTTATCAGTTTCTTTTTCTCTGGCTTTAGTTCTGAAAACGCAATTCCTTTAATTTGAGTAGAATTTTAAGCCATATCAATGGATTTTTTCTAAATTTAGGAAATTTATTTGCAGATCTTTGAAACTTCATAAATTGGGAATGAGCAAAGTTGTGAAGCTGAAAACAGTATTGTTGTACTTCAATTAAGCAGATCTGTTTTACATGATTTCACTTTCACATAACAGAAAGATTTTTAAAGGTCATCAAAGGTCAGTTCCCTGTAGAGGGAGAAGGAGTGGAGGTAGATATTTCAAAATACCTTCCCAGGACATATTTTAGTCTAGACATATCCCTGAAAGTTTCATTTCCCTAACCTAACCCCTTTCCAAGACAGCCATAAGTAGCTAAACTAGAACTTTACCTGTATATGCTCCGTCCAAATACTCCGTTGTATTCTGTACTCCAGATTCTGAAAATACAAACATTCAAAAGGTTTTTGGTCTTTAAAACAGCTTCGACTTTGTAAATTCTATTACCCCTTCTTTTCTTCTTTGTTTCTTCGAGTTCGTTGCATGGGTACTTCTTCAGGGAGTGGGTCAAAGCCAAGGAAAATGTTCCGATAAAAGCGGATAATTCAGATCGAAAAAGAAGGGAAAAGGCACTAGATCAGTGATTCCCAAAGTGGTCCAGGTGGAACTCTAGGCGTCTACGGGAGACTCGACGGGGGCTTACATTGGTGTGACGAAAAAATAGGATTCCATAAAAATTTATCTGGTTTTGATAGTAAAAACTAAATTGTTTACTTCCCTTCACCTATTAATGCTGGTAAATATTGTTTTAAGAAGCTCAGCAATGTTAAACGGTCACCAACAATACTAGTAAAAATTTGAATGATAGATTGAATCGATTCAATTTTTGATTAATACAGTCAACAAAATTAGAAGTAATGCATTGAACGTTTTTAATTGCATATTTATGCGATGAAAACAATGACCAAATGGCTGCCCTTACATTCTGAAGTGCGTTGGTTATTGAAAGATCCATGTTTAAAAAGATCTTACTCAATTTTTGAATCAGGTAAAGCTGATCGATTTGAAAGCAGCCATAGCATATTTGATAAAGTTGTTCAAAATCTAATGGCATTAACGTACAATTAAAAGGGAGTAGCCTGAATTTAAAAACATGAGGGTATTCAGACATGCGTTCTAATTGCCCTGCATGATGACTTCAAAATCAGATTTGAAGATAATCTGATGGAAATACCACCACGGATTGTAAATCCATTTTATAAAATGGAAGTGAACAATGTGATACTACAAGAGGAGTTCGAGCTTAGCACTAATCAGGTCCTGAATGTGATATTTAGAATAGGGTATCAAATGTTTTGGCTGCAGACAGAAATATGACAAAAATCATTTCAGTTTATTTATTTTTTGTTCAAGATGCACCTCTTTCTTCCTTGGAAATAGTAAATATGGCATAAAGCAAAATCGAAAAATTTTCACTTTATTTTACATTTAACATAAGATCTTTGCTACAAGGACAAAATATACTTTGTATGTATTTTTAAACCCTTTTTTGTTCAAATTTAGATGAGAATGCATGGCCCACTAAGGGCAAAATGACACTTCTTAAATTCTTTGCATTAATAATTAGATCAAGATCTTCATAATTTACTTCCACTAATTTATTTATTTTGTTTTGCTTTACAATGGGTCAAAGACCGTTATCAATTTTCCAAAAGAGCATGATGGGCGTATTTTAAATAGATTTCTTATTTAAATTGCTGAATGTTTCATTGTGACCATCAGAAAAGTTTTGACATTAATATTTAATGTGATTATAATATTTGATCTTGACCTTGACGAATAATTTTGACTATTCTAAATTAACTTTACCTCATAATCTATAAATAATTTATATTATTCATAATTCAACAATTTAAAAACCTAACACTTTCAAATGAATATTGCCTTTTGTATTTCAAGACATTGCGGATGGTTGATTGTCATTAGGAAATCCATGGAATAATTAATAAGGTCTACTATGTACCTTTTAAGTTTTGCAACTTTAATGCTATGAATTCAATTTGTATTCGTGTTTCAGCTTCCTTCTACACTTTTCACAAAGAAAACCGATCCACATTTTCCAGTTCTTGCTCCTGTTCTCTGCATTTTGGAAGATGGAATTAATTATAGACTTAAATCCAGTGAGCAGCTTATTCTTGCATGCAAGGTGAGTACTTTGTTTCTTAGACTCTTAAGCCGAGCAAATTTATTTTTCAAAATCAAATAGCTTAATAAAATTCCCAAAAGTGAGTTAGAGGTCATTTAAACTTTTTTGAGTATTTTTCTTTCTATTTTTTAAATTTGAAATTAGAAAATAAGTGCGTAGTAATTCTGGGAAAATTCCTAATAGTCACTGTCTATGCAAGGCCTCTAGACAGGCTATATGTATTTTGAGAGGTGGGTTAATTTATGATCCATATTCTCCAAAAAATCGTTATTTTTTTTTATTTTTTACTCTTTAAAAATGATTTGCCTAATTTTTACCTTTATTTGTCGATTTTCACCCGCCCCCAACCCTCTAAAATAAATTCTTTTCAAATGCCTGCCTCTAGATAGCAGAACATCGTCTTGTTTGTTAAAGCTATTTTTGCTTTTGTAGTGTAGCAGCTGTCTTTCCTCAAATTTAATAAACTGAAGTTCAAAGCCACCAACACTAAATATGCAAAAAAAAAAAAAACATTTCCTTTGTTAGTAGACTCAGTAGATGTGCCAATTTGATCCATTTGAGTACGACGTGATATTCTGCGACGTCATTTCATATGTGCCAGATCTATGAAAGCAAGCAAGTTAGGGGCAAGGACACCTGGTCATCTAGAATATATAATATATAGATCAGTTAGGGCCCGTTCAGACACAATGAAATTCCTGCCCGGAATTTTGGTCTGGAGCTATGGGAATTCTGTTCAGACGCTAGAATCAGAAACTTTCAGCCATTTTCTTTGTCAGTTGTCCGACCCGGATCGAATGGAGTCCTTGGAAAAATAATCCAAGTGTTTCTCTGGTCGTGGAAACACTCACTCCCACGAATCCAGACCAGGATTCCTGACAGGAATTCCTTAGCGTCTGAACGGGCCCTTAGATCTGGTATGTAAGTGACTATGTTTTCGGAAAGAAACAAAACATAACGTACAAAATATAAGTAGGATAATCGTTATTTCTTAGTCTTATGCTGCTATTGTCTAGAAGTTTCTTATTTTGTTACTATAGTATTATATTTCCATAATTTTTAGTATTTTTCATCTTGATTAACCTGACTTCACTTCTTGAGTGTGTTTGGGATATTTAACAAGTACCTAACGTTTTTACCCTATTACCCTTTTTCCGTCGAATTCCCTGTTTCTACGGTTTTAACGAAATCCCCCTCCCCCAAGAAAAAATCATGTGTGCATGCCTATCTTACTGACACGGGGGCAGTTCCTATCCTTTTGTATAAATGGCATCAGTCTATGTCCCTACAAATAAACCAGGAACTTTTTGTGTATAAATTACCATTGACGATGTTTTTTGCCACTTTTTTTTATCTATTTTGTGACGATATGACAAATTTATAATCCGATTTTTTTTTTATTTGTGAGAATTTGACAGGTCTCTTGCTAGATGATTAATTGTACTTTGTTCACATCAGGCTATTCACCTAGTAACGATTTCTGTGTAAACAAATATGACGTAACTAGAAGTCCGTTATGAATAGATCGCATGTAAGCAAAGCAAGTTTTCGAACATTGTAATTATTGATTGGATTCAGGCAGGTCAAGAACCAGAAATAATCTTTTTTCATTAGGGTGTTTTTGAAATAGTGTAGCTTTTAAGAAGACCCATAAGAGATGAGGGGTGGGGGGAGGGATGTGTCCCTTCCCCATTATCTCTAAATGATTTTTGATAACTCTCTATTATTTCCCATGTAATCCGCTGCATTCTCAGTATTTCAACAAAAATTTACTGAAGATGTCAGTTATGTATGTAGTCATTTGTTTTTTGTTTTTTTTTTGGGGGGGGGAGTCAATATTGAAAGACGTAAAATAATTGCAGATAATATAATAAAAACATGAACTCACCAGAAAAGACAACATTCTAAGGACGATGCAGGCCCTTGAAAGCCCCCACCCCTGTTAGGTGCCTGGGTGGGGCCAGCTTCAAAGTCGAGCCAGTCGACGTCGTTAAAATTTGGTCCAGTGACTTCAGAAAAAATGAGCGTTGAAGTGGGGCTAGTTGCCCTCCAATTTTTTGGTCATTTAAAAAGAGCACTAGAACTTAATTTCCGTTTGAATGAGCCCTCTCGCAAGATTCTAGGACCACTGGGTCGATACGATCACCCATGGAAAAAAAAAACAACAACAAACAAACAGAAAAAACACGCATCCATGATCTTTCTTCTGGCAAAAAAAATACAAAATTCCACGTTTGTACAGATAGGGGCTTGAAACCTCTACAGTAGAGTTGTCTGATACGCTGAATCTGATGTTGTGATTTCATTAAGATTCTATGACTTTTAGGGGGTGTTTCTCCCTTTTTTCGAAAATAAGGCAAATTTTTTCAGGCTCGTAACTTCTGATCTTAATGAAAATCACAGCGGAAAATCATTTTCTGCGCAATTCATTTCTTTCGGTCTGTGAAACTGTAAGCGGCACAGAAAATTGAAACCCAAAAGAACAGGTGCATAAATTTGCACCTACTTACTGAACCGGTTCTTACGGTTTCTGTTTCTTAATCCATCTACTCAGAAAGTGGATACTCAGGGGTGGATAAACGCCCACTCCTCCCCCCTCCAAATGGCGCCCTTGTGTCACATGTTTTTTAAATAATGACTCCCCCATTTAGCCGAGGGTGGATTTTTTCCCTGGTGCTTTCATGAATTCTAACTCATGCATTGACCAAGAATTTCTATCAGCTGCTGAACTGCTCTTGAAGTATTTGAACTCAATTGTCAAATAGTTTTGGCACAGTAAGGGACACCCCCCCATAATTTAATGTTTATTTACTATTGTCTCTAAAACATGATACATATCGCATTCTTTTGTTATTATGACGGATTGGGGGGGGGGGAGCTGTTTGGACCAAGTCCCTCTTCCTTCTCCCCGAAGGAATTTAAGGGTGCATTCCTTTGTCTAAATAGTCTGTTTTCCTCTAGTTTGTTCATCGGAAAAAAAGATTTTTTCCCGTAGGAGTTAGGATGTACAATAGGAAAAAATGTGACAAAGTTAATATTCTTTAAAGCGATGGTTGCAGTCCTTTTTTATTCTCAGGGTCACTTTTCTTTAGATCTTTTCTTTAGATCAGGGTCACAAGACGACACTAAGTTTTTGTCTGTGGCTTGCTGGCCACAAAGTCACGATTCTTAAAAAGATCGATGAACGTGGTTAAGAGTAAGTTATTCCATATCCTTTCCCTAAGAATTACTGCACTGTATTAAGTTAACTTAACAAAGAAATATTGCAACACTCAATATTTCATCTCATTACGTTTGATTTTTAGTCTTAAATTATTAATTTTCTTTTTTGTTGCAGTCACTTTTATCAGTCCTGAAGTATTCACGAATTCCGGGAGATTTAAGTATAATCGATCCAGTGACAGAAGCAGCCAGCGTTTCCAAGGCAGAGAAAAAAGCCATCATTTTCAGGGAGCACGGTGGTCTTGATCTTTTAATCCTCATTCTTCTATCCTTCAAATTACCAGATGAAGAAGAGGAAGTGACATTGCATTCAAATCCGGACCTTCATAAAAGTAAGATCTTACTTTTTATTACATTTGAAATGGTTATCTCCCTCCTCTCTCTCACCTCAATCTCTCGCGTTTTCAGATGTTGGCTTATTTAGCAAATTATACTGTGATACTCGTATCTCTTTTTTCCTCTCATCACTTCTCTAATCTTCTCACTCACTCTGGTTGTGATTAAATTTTAGGCAATGATTACTTTCTTTTCTTCTTTAGGGAACTGAAAGTAGAAAATCGTAATCTTGCTTGTGTCTTTAATTTTTTTTTGCTTTTTTCTAAAACCTTCTTCTCTTCTTATCGGGATTCGAACTGGAAGTGGTTTACAAAGTTTCCGGGATTGGAACTGGCTGTATCAAAACATTAAAATACAGTTTTTTGTAAAGATTTGGTGTTTTCTTTAGATTAGCGCTGCCAAAACGTTTATAAGTCACGACCAGATTTGTATGCTCTAATTTGAGCCCTTTAATCCATTTGATTTATTGCCTGACTTTTATTTTGGTTTATTTTCTTCTTTTTCTATTTCAGATTTGTGTCTTTCCGTCAATGTTTTATTCCTTGGCTATCAAAAATGTAAGGATTTGCTCATCTGTTTTTACATTCTCCGGTAGTATCTTGTATTCAGTATAACTTATTGAAACCGACTCAATTGTCAAAATCCACCGTCGAACAAAAGCTAAGAGCTTATATGGCACTTGTGACGAGGTCGGAAGAGCCAAGAGCTCATATGGTATGAGCCCTAGCAGCCCCCCAGGTGGTCGAATCGGGGAAAACGGCTTTATCAAGTCAATTTGTGCAGCTCCCTGACACGCCTACCAATTTTCATCGTCCTAGCACGTCCAGAAGCACCAAACTCGCCAAAGCACTGAACCCCACCCCCTAACTCCCCCAAAGAGAGCGGATCCAGTCCGGTTACGTCAATCACGAATCTATTACATCTATAACCGTTTCCAAGATTTCCAGTTCCCCCCCCCCCCCCCAATGACACTGGATCCGGTCGGGATTTAAAATAAGGGATCTGAGTTACGAGGTCCTTCTAAATATGGAATTTCATTAAGATCTGATCACTTCTTCGTAAGTTAAAAATAGCTATTTTTTAAATTTTTTAGAATTAACTCTTCCCCCAACTCCCCCAAAGAGAGCGGATTCGTTTCAGCTATGTCAATCACGTATCTAGGACTTGAGCTTATTTTTCCTACCAAGTTTCATCCCGATACGTCCATTCCAAGCGTTCTCCAAGATTTAAGCCCCCCCCCCCCCAACTCTCCCCAATGTCGCCTGATACGGTCGGGATTTAAAATAAGAGCTCTGAGACATGATATCCTTCCAAACATCAAATTTCATTAAGATCCGATCACTCCTTCGCAACTTAAAAATACTTCATTTTTTCTATTTTTTCAGAATTAACTCTCCCCTCAACTCTCCCAATGAGAGCGGATCCGCTCCGGTTATGTCAATCACTTATCTAGGACTTGTGATTATTTTTCCCACCAAGTTTCATCCCGATCCCTCCACTCTAAGCGTTTTCCAAGATTTTACGTTTCCCCTCCCAACTCCCCCCAATGTCACCTGATCCGGTCGAGATTTCATATAAGAGTTCTGAGGCACGATATCCTTCCAAACATCAATTTTCATTAAGATCTGATCACCTGTTCGTAAGTTAAAAATACCTCATTTTTTCTAATTTTTTCGATTTAACCGTCTATTGGTCTAGTGATAGATACCAAGTGCCATAAAAATTCGGCAACGCTCAATAAACTCACTAAAATCTACAACGGAAAATATTAGCATATAAGACTCAAAAGTTCATGTCATGTAGGTTTGATCAAATTTCAGGCATAATTTATCCCATGATTTTTTCTATCTCAGTTTGGCTCATTATAATTAGTCAGACTTTAAAAAAAAGAACTGGTTTGATCAAGCTCGTTATAAAGGGGCTATCAATAAAATAAAACCTTAAATGCTTGTAAAAATGCTTGTCAACAATTTTGTGTCAAGTTTATCTTCTCTCCACGTCATCCTTGTTTGTATGTTACTTACCATAAAATACAGTGTGGAAAGAGTATACATACATTTTTTCTTAATTTCAGAATTTGAATCTACTGTACACGTATTGAAGAAAATTCTAGAAGCATTGACACGACTTTGTGTTGTTGTAAGTAATTATATGTTCTTTTTTTTTGTATTTACTCTTTTTCCTTAAATTTTTGCCGAAAAAGGAGGACATAATAGAGATAGGTGAATGATCGGTGAGCTAAAGTGTTTTGTAAATATAGGGTAGATGTTACAAATAAGTATGCAGTGGTTTTTAATATAGTATTTTTATTTTGTTAAAACATAGTATATCAGTATATAGTGTTTCGTTTCAGAATATAAAAACACTATTTGAATATAGTAGCCTCTATATTTATTTTAAATATAAAACCATTATTTAAATAAATTATGTAATATTTTTAAATATACTATATACAAAGCATATTGTGTTAATATAGTATCATTTTGTAAACATTGAATGTAGTGTTCTGGGTATATTCTTAGGCTAATATCCTCGATTTGCGAATATCCTTGACAATTCAAGTATTTTCTGTGTTAGAAGACTATTAGGTCATGCCGTTATTTTCTGTTTTATCGTAGATTTTACCGAGTGATTTTAAAAATTGTCTGCTAGACGAGATTTTTTCGAAGTGGGTTTAAGATAGTGTTTTTCAAATCACAACTTTTTTTGGTGGGGGGGGGGAAGTGAACTTTCTAAATCAGGAGAGGAATTTTTCTCCTCTTTTTTTCCAACGTAAATACCCAAAAAGGTATTTTTCAGAATCTAGGGGGCTGGTGAAGAAGTGCCCACCCTCCCAATGGGTGCCACTGTTTTAATTTTACTAGGTCAGAGGTCAAAAATCCATAGATCTTTTCCATTTGTGTTTTTTGTTGTTGTTGCAGAAATGTTGTGAAACGAAAAAAATTTAAGTAGTTATGCAAAAATCATACAACTAAAGAATGTTATTAGCCGCATTGTATTACTTAGCTACGTCAATCATTATGTGCACATGAAACATTCTAACCTCCTATTGTTAAGCTTACTTTTTGATTTTAAGTTGAAATGTAAATTTAAGCTTCAATTTGATAATTCGAAATACCCAGTAGGTTTGGGTATTGGTTTGTATTAATATTAGATTGATTAAAGCAACAAGTCAAACTTCAGTAGAATCTGTAGTTTGGGATCATTAACACTATCAAAAGTTTCTTAAACATAAACAAATACGGAATTCTTGACACAGCTCAACAACTCTTAGACATACGAAATTAGTATTTGTATTATGAATTGTATTTATACATAGCTATCTTGCTGAATTCTCAAAAAAAACTTAGTTGAGGAGGTTTTGAAATTCCACTAGATTTTGAAAAGGATGACTGCATCGTATCAAGGTAGATGCAAACACGGAAAAACACAATAACGGAATTCTTGACACAGCTCAAAAAATCTTAGACCTTCGAAATTAGTGTCAGTATTATGAGTATCTAATTGTGTTGAGGAGCTGTTGTTTCAGATAGTGTTGAGGAGGGTTTGTAATTCCATTAGATTTTGAAAATGATGACTTCATCATATCAAGGTAGATGCGATGCACATAATTGTGATAATTTTTGAAGTCTCAAGCAAGAGTGTCCATAGGTTCAACACTCCAGAAAGAACTATAAGCGAATAATTTTAAAAAAACTGCAAGCGAACTTACCTTTCAGAGGAAAAGCAAATACATATTTGGAATTCTGCATATGAAATTATCTAAAGTTATTATGTTTTATTTTATTTTAGGATTCTAGGGTCTTTTTAAAAAGGAGATTGTTAAAAAAAGATAATTAAAAAAGCAGATTCATGGAGACGAGTTGGACGTAATCAATTTTTTTTTCTAGGATGCACAATGTGGAGGATATTTAGCTGAAAGTGGTCGTGTATTGGATTACTGTTTTGAGTTGATTACACACAAGGAGCTTTATTCTCCAGCATGCGACCTCATTGAGCATATGTTTTTGGCGAGAAAAGATTTACTGAGCTTAGAGTCAATACGTGAGTATTATCGTATAATTTGTCATTACCGTTATTTTCTTTTATGGATCATGTTTTTTTTTTCTTTTTCAAAAGGCCTAATAGTTTGCAATTGCAAGAAAATAGTATTTTAATAATTCTTGAGGCGGATATCAAACCTGGATTAAAAAGAGTTTGGCAGCAAAAATCCATCTCAGAATCTAAATAAAAATTGACTGAGAATACCTATGACTTCTTTTAGATGAACAGTTTAAGACCCAATTTCTATCTGCTTGCAGATGTTGAGCGTGGGTTCTCGTGTTTTGGTAGGATTCTCGGTGAAGACCAGGCGTTATTGTCTGAACGTGTTCTGGATGCGAGACTAATGGTATATGACACGTTGAGACTTAATGGAGGAAAACCAGAACGGTTTTTATTTCAAAAGAACTGTTGAATCTTGGACATTCCGCACGGTCTCGGCATCAACAATATCTGGATAAAAGAAAAAAGAAGAGCTATCCGAGGAGGGCAAAGCAGCTTTCGAAGAGGACAACCTGCGGAAGTTGCAGGAGGTCCATGACAAAAAGAAAGAAATAGAAGACCTGGAAAGCAAAAAGAAAAACTTCAAACATCAGAGTAAGAAAAGAGAACAGTAGCAGATACTCTACTTCAAGAAGCGACCGACAGAATGAAGAAGGCTGCCGAGTCCAAGAGTTCCATAGACATTGGCCTAGCTGTTTCTTTGCTCGAAGGAGCTCTGAAGTCTAGAACAAGTGAGAAAGAGCAGATAGTGGAATCTGCGAGAATGGAGCAGTCTCTTCCATAGAGAAAACTTGACCTCATATCGAAATTGATGCCCAAGAAGCAGCAAGAGTGATTCCAGGTATTTTATCTGTAGCAGTCAATCATTGGCACAGTATGTGTATCTGATTTTTTACTGTTTTTTACTATTTGTACAGTTTGTATTTGAGGTAAAAAAAAAGAAAAAGAAAACAGAAACTCGAGAAATAACGAATGTATGTGACCAGGCATCCCACGCCATCTACCACAGATCTGATCTCGAAGACTTCCAAATCCTATATTCGGCCTATATTTGGGCTCTGTAAATCCTATAAAAATATATTTGAAACGTATATATAATTTGAAACGAACTGACCTGTCCGGATCCTGAAGTCGGTTTCGGCACCAATTTCACTTAAGTTTTTTTAAGAGCAACAAGGTGTCTGATCAAGTCAAAGGCTTTTCTATAGTCGGTAATGGTAAGATCAACGAAGGATTTGCCCTTCTCTAACCAGGATAGAATATCATCATAAAAACTGACGAGATATACTGAGGTGATGGAGCCACGAAGGCATCTGTATGGATAAGGGTCTAATTGTGGTTCTATGTCGTTGAACAGTAGCCTTCAAATGAATGTCTTTAAATTTCGCCATACATGGGCTTAGCGAACTTGGTCTCAAATCATCACACGAATTAGGATATGATTTCTTAAATATCGCTATAATGTATGACTTTTTCCAATTGTTTGGAAATTTGTGGAATTCTGAAGTACCTGGTAGCATATATTTTCCGTTTGATTTATGAAATGTTGTCCAAATAGTACGAATGTTGCTTGGTATTTTTCTAAGCTTTATAATTGTATTTTTTTTTTTTAGAAACTGAGGTCAGACAATACTACACTTATCTTTCCAGTTGCATTAATTTTGACTTGTTGCACTGAACAGTGACGAGAAACGCCACATGCTAGATGGCATTATAGTTTCACAAAGTTCATTGAAACGTTTCTTTTCTATTTTCTTGATTCCCTTACCGGGAAAGTTTAAAATTCTGTCTTTGCCTCTTATTGAGCTACACGCCATTGACCCCCCCCCAAAAAAAAAAATCAACAACGAAGCGACAGGCACAATATTGAAATTATGTATGGATTGAAAAAAAATATTTGGTTTGAAAGTTGATACAATTCTGACAGTCAGGAATGGCATTACACATTATATATCAAGTTATCCTTTTAGGAAGCGTTTCTTCTTTTCCTCAATATATTCCTTGATCATTGGACCTAACAAACTCTATTTTATCTGTATTTATTAATTAAGGGTGAAAATGACGTATGCTAACAAACTTGGTTTTCAAGTTAACAGCATTTTAATGGAGTTTCCACGTTTTGGTAGCAATTCTTAGTCAGTTCTAAATAATGTATGTCTTCTCTCTTTTAAAGCTAGTCATCTGCCCTCTTAAGCCTGAAAAGTGTATTTCAGGAAACTAGTTTTTGGTAGTTAATTTCTTAAAGAAGCTGTTTACTGCAGTCACTTTAGGTGTGTCTTACATAGCTAGTATGATCGTTTCTAAGTTGGGTATGGCTTATACATTGTGGCGTAGGGTTTATTGACTTTGATAATTCCCCTCCCCTATTAATAAATCCATGCCTTCATTGCTGCTTCACAGTACAATACGATTTTTTTAAGGGTTTAATAAGTGGTTTATAGCCTGGAAACTATCTGTCAACTTTAACTTCGAATACATCAAAACTTTGTCCAGCGAAAAAAATCCTTCAGTTTCCTTCAAATTTTTCTAGAGACGCATATGCTAGGGGCGTGCTCAGAGGATGGGGTGGTCGGCCGTCGTGCAAAAACTGGGGTAGCAACTTAGCAATGCTACTTGGCATTTTTCGAATTCGTTTGCAGATTCTGTCTGAAAATACCCTTTTAAATGTAAAAATACGCTCTGCTACTGGCAGCTTTGGAACTTTTCCCGTAGCTGGTGTTTGGGTTGACGGAAAAGTCATGACTGCCTATGTCCTGTATTTCAAAAAGTGTATTTGTTTATGTGAAGAAAAATCTTGTTCTATGACTTATTTCTTGCTTTGCTCGATAGCTTTTTGTCAGGTTTCAGAACGCTGCATAAGACTTGGGTCTTAGACCTGCCGTTTAGACAAACAAAAAATTTAACATCACCTGAATTAAATGTCGTTCTTCACACTGTTTTTGAGGCAGTCAAACTAAAGGGAAGTTTGAGGGTGGAAGTTGTATAATGGGTGCAGAGATACATCCAATAGTTCTGGGGAAGAAGGTAACTATCACCGAGAAAACTGTTGTAGGATGAGATTGAACGAAAGCTTGTCCCAGATTGGAAGCGGCCAAAGGAAGGAATCTGAGTACTTGGTCGCTGGTGGTCCATGTGTATAAATGCAGGAGGAAATTTGATATTGAGATGCAATAAACTAATAGCCGCCCTGGATTTACAGAAGAGGCTATATATAAGTGTGCCAATTTATCATGAAGAAATTAAAAGCGAAATTAATTAGTGATTTTAGCGACTTTGTTGAAAGGTGTAACCATTTTTCCGGGTACGAAATATACAAAATTTCAAGTCCTATTAAAAAATCAATTGGGTTGAGAGGATTTAATAATAGAGAACATCCTTGCTTATTTAATAAGCCAAACGTTTAATTCAGACTTTTTTTTTATTGTAGCAAATATTAGAGCTCAGCTTAGCAGGATAGATGAAGATAAGCTGGCAAGTTTATGCAGAGTCCTTGCCGTATCCGTGTCCGATCTTGAAGACTCAGAAGCACGTGCCACACGTAAGCTTTTCCCCTGTTTTTCCTATTTCTAAAGTAGAATTAAGAGGTAAATCATTTCAAGCTAAATTTAGCCCTATAGATATATTTAGCTTTAAGTAGTTGTCCTACCTTTTCCTTTTTTAAGTTTGGGTCTAAATTAAATTCCAATGAAGCAGATTGACATTTTGTAGTTTAAAGGGAAAATGCTGCTAATTTGTATATATTTAATATTACACCATGTTATACACCTTAATATCTTCAAGATATGCATTGGGCTTTCATGAAACTTATATTTATATTCTCTGTTAATCCAAATAAACTCAAAGGGAGGCGTAATAATTTTATAAACCTTCTGGATGATGCAGTTCATTTTATTTTACACAATAAAATTTTGCAATGCAAATAAAAAGTTAAAAAAAGTATCTTTTTGGGGAGCATTCATATCTACCTTATTGCACACTATTTAAAAAGTAATGAGTGATATTAAAATCTGAATGGATGAGAAATAATCATATAGCGAAACTTAAAACAAATAGAAATTAACACAAAGAAGTGGTGGCTTGTTATCCCCTTCAAACCCCATAACACTGGAGTGCCATATATATCTCTAAATATTGATTAAATTTCCAGAAAAAAATGACAAAAAAGCTAAAAAAAAATTTGCAATCATCGATTTCAAAGGACACATGATTGCTTTAAAAGGATACTTACTGTTTTTCCCGTCTTTAAGCATAAGCCCCATCCCTAAAAAGTAAGCTAGAATCTTTAACTGTTTTTTTCTTATCAAATCATTAAAAAAAAGTATCAAAATACCAATCAAGTTTTTAGGAACAGAATAACTAGCAATTTCTTAAAACCAAATATGTTTGTGACAATTCATTTTGGTTCTAATATTTTAAAAGATTTAATATCCACCATTTCGTTTATTCAGAGTAGTTTTTAATCGCCGTGTAGTTTCGGTTTGACTTCAACACTTCAGATTTTACTATGAATAATCTGTGCAGAAAAACGTTTATATTTCCCTAAATACTTTTAGATAAACGCTATTTTTGATTTAATTATAATTTGCTGTTTAATTTACTCACTTACATTGTGTGCTATCTGTAGGAATAATTGTAATCTTTTTTTTACTTTTTTGCATAAGAAGTAAAATATTGAATTGGAATTTCTTTTTTACGAAATTTGAGTATGCAACCCAAATCTCTAATCATTCTTACCTTTGCGCAACAATTTTCAAAGTTGGCCACTCGCAAAATATAAGTATAATATATTTTTTTAAATAGATGCTAAGATACCTTAATAAAGTAAAAAAAAATCTAAATTCAAAAATATTATATTAATCGATAAAATAGCCCAAATAGAAAAGAAGTAACTCGTATTTCTTTTTGAGCTAAGTCTAGTATCTAGTAAGTCAAAACCTAAATCAAAATATTCGTAAAGTGATGTAACCAATTTAGCCTTTGAACAGGTCATTTATCATCTAAGGTCATTAGTTTTAAAGCCAATAGGCCACTATGATACCCATTATGACTATCAATTGTAACTATTTTGTAATTTTTTTTTTAGTCGTGGCACAATATCGTCAGAAGAAATCAAGTGGAGAGAAGGAAGAGAATCCGACTCAAGTTAAAAACAGGGATATTCTTCTGAACACGTCAAGTGTCGTCGAAAAAATTTTACATGCTGCCTGTAAACTGCCACGTATGTAATATTTCTTCCTTTTATCTAATTTATATCGTTTTAATTTATCATCTCTTCATTGCTCTTTTTGGAATCCATCAATGTAACCAAATATTTATTTTAGGACTTTTATTAAAAAATATTATATAAAACATTTGTATAAAAGTACTTTTATTGTTTATCAATTTCAGTCAGTTTAAGGATCCCATCAGCTCCAGAAATATTGGACCAATTTCAGTGTTGGAAAAAAAGCTGTTTGAAGACTTTTTTGTTCATCAATTTCAGTCAGTATAGAAATATCAGCCCCAGAAAAATTGGACTAATTTCGATGTTGGGGAGAAAAAATTGCGAGTTAAAAAGACTTTCGGAATGCACCATCGTAACCAAATATTTATTTCAGGACTCATTAAAAATGTTTATATTAAAGGACTTTTTTGTTTATCAATTTCTGTCAGTTTAGAAATCGCAATATCTCCAGGAATATTGGACTAATTTCAATCTAGGAAAAAAAACGAGTTAAAAAAAAACTTTTTTTATCGGTTTCATTCAGTTTAGAAATCTCACCAGCTCCGGAAATATTGGACTAATGGAAATGTTAGAAAAAAAGTGAGTGAAAGTACAAAATTAATTCGTTATGAGAAGATCAGTGTGACACCTTGATGTCTGCAGAAATTCTCTGGCGAATTGTTTTTATATTACGATCTGCGTGTTGGGTTTCAGCGGTAATCACAGAGACACAGATATATAATTTAAGAACATATTTTCAAATCGTGTTTCTTGCAATTGTCTTAAGAGGATTTTTTTTCTGCTTGAAGATTTTTTCCTGAGTTAAGTTAATTTTCTTCTGTAGTCTTTGAGTTATTCCCCTCTTCAGCAGAATGTGTTTAGAAAGAGCACAATTTTCAAGAGACTCAAAATTTAGACTTAAGCGAGGTACCATATCGTCATTTGCTTCATACTCTTTACAAGTCTGTATGTTGTACATTTTGATATGGTCAGAATTTTAATTGGTAATTAGAGAATTACATAGAAATAAAACCATAAATTGTTGCTGCTACTGTACTTATAACTTTGATTCGATCAGTGGTCAACGGAATGTAACTTTTTTTTGGTTGATTAGTGACTAAAAGATCATAATCAGATTTTTTGGCTAATTTCTGATTTATTTTCATCTCCGTCTATTTTTTGCAGTGTTTTAGTTTTTCAAAGTTCTTTATTATGATTTTACCTCTGTAAAAGGCTAATTCTTGTAATGGTTTAAATGGGTTATAGCTAGTCAGTTACGCTTGCCCCAGATTGAATGTATGTTTATAACTCTTATTTTCAGTGGGACAATCATAGGCATGCATAGCCCACATTTTAAGACAGAGAGTTCGATATGATTAAAAAGTGAGCTTTAGTTCCAAGTAAATATTATTTGCTTGCGATATACTACTACTAACAACTCCTTGCAGTACCAAGTTGCCAGAGGCTAACACAGCTACGCATGCTCCTCCATACCAATTTACAAGTTCCCATTTTTTTTCTTAAATATTTCCTTAAGACATCCTACTTAACCGGGGACGACCTACTTTTCGTTTGGGCTTAGACGGCTAGCCAAAGGCGATAATCTTTGGCAATCTGTCATTCTTCATCCGCAAGACATGCCTTAACCATCTCAGCCTTTCTCTCATTATAGCCCTAGAAAGCGGAATTGAACCACACTTTTCATACAGCCTACTCTTTGAGATACGGTCAGTCAGTCGGGTTCACAAAACCATCCGTAGTCAATTTCTCCAAAAATATCTAGCAAATCCTCCGTTTTTCGGAGCGCCCATCGTTCAGACAATACTTCACCACTGTCATCACTGTAGCCTCCAATATTCTAATGTTGGTTCACAGACTCATCTTCCTATTCTTCCAAAAAATTTAAACTGTGAAAAAACACCCTGTGCTTTGGTTATTCCGCTTTTAACATCTTTGATGTACCCACTGTCTTTACTAATAATATCTAGGTAAGTGAAGCTGTCCACTTGGTCCATCTTCTCATTACACATCATCACCTTTTCATCATCACTTATTCCTAGCCTTTGCGACATAGTCTTTTTAACATTAAATTTCAAACCTATTCTCGTACCTTGAATTTACACCTGGAAACCTCTAAAAGTTCATTCATTTTTCTAACACCTTCATCTAGGATACTTAAATCATCAGCTTAATCTAAGTCCACGAGAGTTTTACTTCCCTATTTGATTCCGTGTTCTGTAATTGCATTTGATGTACTTAAGACAAAGTCTGTCAAAATGATCGCTAACACAACCCTGCTTTACTCTCTTAATATGTTCGTCTGGTATACCATACAAGCATAGGACCTTCGCTAAAACTCTTCTATCAAATGAATCGAAGGCTTACTCATAACCTATAAAACTGAAGACTAAAGGTGTTTTATGGCATAGGCACTTCTCAACTATTAATCTAAGAGTAAAAATTCTTTTGCTGCATCCTCTCCCCTTCCTAATCATCACATGTGTCGTCAATTGTTTTAGTAGTAATGCTGAGTAAGTTGCGCTCTGTGCATTTTTCTGAATGGTAAATATTCGCTAAGAAGGCTAAAATCTTCCACTTGTGGTAGATGTTGTCTCCCCCCCTAAATGTTGTTGTATGACCTTCTTTAGGCTTGTCTCTTACTTTTTGTGGGAAATTTGAGCGGGAATAAAGTAGAACAGTTGTAACGCTTCGATGGATTTATTTATCAAAATTTTTCATTATCCATTATAACTACCAAAGAATGATTTGGCTAAAATTTGCAATGTAGACAGCTTCGCAGAGTTCCAAGACTGGTTCTTCTTGAAAAAATATAGATTAACTTTTAATAAATCTGTTTTTTTTCAATATGTAGACAGATAATTTCTGTTTTGCAAATGAAAATCGTTTCTAATTCTACACTTTTTGCTTCAACCAAATTTTAGATTGGATATACGTGAATGTTGTACACAATTTATACAAATTCTGGGTGAAGAAGATATAATAAGTTGATTTTATTCTAAAAGTCATTAGATGTGTACGATTCAAGAAAGGTTTTGTCCGCCTTTCTTTCTGGTTAAGAGGTAACAATCGGAGAATACCGAGTACATCTAAGACTCGGCCATTTTTCAACTGAATCAGAGCTTATCTCCTTTCAGCACCGAATTTAGGAATTGACTCGTGTTTGCGCAGAATTAGGACTTAGCTAGTTTTATATTGTTTCAGAAGTTAGTTTCTTTTTGCATTGGCTCGGGACTTGGCTCGTTTGTGTACCTAGCCATTTCCTAGCTTCAATATGCATGTTTTTGCACTGAGTAACTAACCAGTCTGTTTTTGCACCGTATCGCCAAAATTCTGCAATTCTGACTTAGATCATTCCTTACTGAATCGGAACTTGGGTCTTATTTAGCACCAAGCTAAGATTTTTGTTGTTTATTGCTCATACACATTATAAACATTAAACATTATAAACATCATACACCTTATAAATATTTATATAATATATAAATGATTCGAGTTTGAACGAGTTTCAGCGGGCTCACCTTTTTCTACTAAAATATATTTGAAAAGTGAGGTTCTTGCTCTCGGGGCTACTTAGGCTATGCCCACCCCCCTCAGAGGGACATTTGTGAGATACTTCGACTATTTTGAGTCAAATTGTGGTCTCTAAAAGTTGTCCAGTGCCATGGGGACTAAGGAGCGAAAAACCATCCATTATATAAGTAGTATCCGAAAAATACTGGATCAAACGCTATTGCGTTGACTCTAAAAGATAGGAAGGAGACCTTTTTTAGGCCACATATTTTAAATTTACCTTACGTAAGATAATAGTCACCTATACTGGCTGTATTATTGTCACGAATCTAAAAAAAATTGCCCGTAACTAACTTAAATGTTACTACAAAACCGGGTTGAATCATAGTATTTTTGTTCTAGTTTTGAAAACAGTTCAAGTAAGGTGTACGTAATTTTCAGAATTTATGGTAATAATGCAGGAGTCGTTTTGTCGCAACGATCTAATAGCCTGAGTTAAAAAATCAAAATTCAATTCTGTTATAATGGTATTTAAAGTCTGGATACACTAAGATTTTTTTTTTATTTGTCATTTTTTGTATATAGGAGCTTGAAACTTCTGATTGTCTTGAAAATTGAAACTGAAACTTAAGATTCCTTGAATTTTAGGGAGTGTTTTCCCCTATTCCAAACATCAGGTACATTTCCTTAGGCTCTTAACATCTGATGGGTAACACTAAACTAGATGAATCTTATATATGTGGAATCAGTATAATAAACTAATTGTTTTGATTCATCTACTGATATTATGATATTATTTTTAGACTTTGTATATTCAAAATTGAATGATAGTTGATATTGTTTTATTCTTGATATTTTTAGTTCAGCCACGTTACCCCACTGCTCGCTCGGAAACAGATAATTGGATAAATTTTATTGATGCTGTTGTCACAGAAGGTTTAAATACAATGCCTCATCTTAGTGCTTTAAATCTTGGTAAGTTTTGCATCTGTATTTTATTATTAGTCAATTTTTCTGTTTTATTTCGCGGAGCCCCCCCCCCCAAAAAAAAAACGAATTCAACTCAGATGATAGTCGGGGACTCCGAAAAATATATAAATGTATCAGTAACTGGTGCGGAAGAAATTTCGGAGAGGATTGGGAATGGATGAGGTTTTTTCCTTTTATTATAGTTCAAACATCCCCCTTTTCCTCCCCTTGTGGAAAAAAGATCAATAGTTGTATAAAAGCGATTTTTACCTTCTTGAACTTTTGGTACCTCTCTCTTTAGAAAAATTGCTTAGGTTCTACTGCTGAGGGAGCATACCCATGAAGAAAAGGTGATAATTTTTAGTCATCGCCGGCATGTTTAAATGCATGGAGAGGTGGGAGAATAAAGTGACTTTTCTAAGAGTGTTTCCAAGAATCTTCGTGGATAAATCTGAAAAGGCTTATGTTAGTTGTCTACTTTTTTAGGCTGACACTACCCTACTTGTAGGACCTGTGTCCATACTCAGGACCCTGAAAACTCATCTAAAAATGGCACAAACCCTACGTTATACAGTAAAATGCTGAGAATGAATTTAGTTCAAAAGGTTAGATTGATAAATATAAGCCTGCAAGTGCTTTGAATTGTTCATAAGAAATTAAGCTAAGTAAAGAAAATAGATGGTATGAAATTGTGATTTTTTTTTATTCTACAGGTTTGTATAAGTGAGGAAAAAACTTTGCTAAATTAAATAGCACTCAAGCCAAGGACTTGGCTATCCCTCTCCTTCTTGCGTGTGACTGAAATCGTTATGTTGTGTATATACGCAGTTAATAAAATGCTGACAAGTTAGCAATAAAGAAAAAACTCAAGGGAACCAAGAGGGGTACCGAGAAAACCAATGGTTGACCTGTATCCACGATAGTGTATAAAACGAGAAAGATCCGCAAAAAAGAAAATAATTCCTCTAGTTTCTGAATAATATTAGTCAAATATGCTATATTGCACATTTCAAATTGTCTTCTTAGTAAATCGGAAAAACGCCACTAAACCCTTTTGCTAGTTTTAGGCCAACTTACTTATGTCAATTTCTGTTGTGTTTAAGCTTAACTTGTTTTCTTTTTTAAGTTATGATCATATTAAGTTTAATTTATACCGGATGTATGATTCGGGGACCTTGTCTTTTGGCTGGAGGTAGGGTATGCCGTACCCTGGAAACACGTTTTTTTATCTTTCAGTCGTTCTGAGTGGAATGACTGTCTCGAAATTTTGATCCAATGCCACGGTGGTGTCCGGGGAAACAGGTTATGGATGGGAGAATCGCTGCCCTCTGGTAACTTCCTACCATTAAAAGGGGCACATGAACCATCAGTTTCCAATCAGATCATTCTCCTCTCGAGTTACTAGGACCTTTCGTTTCTCAGTTCCAGAAGAAAAAACATGGAGACACACTCGTGTTCATCTAGTCAACGGTACTGAGTTGGCTGAAAACTTAACAATTAAAATATTGAACAAATAATGGGTGTAACTAACAATGGTAATGTAGGCTCTGTGGTAAACAATTGGGTTTGTTAATTAATAATCCTTAGTATAATTCTGTAGAATTTTTTACTGCTAATGAACTTCGCCTGGAAATGGAGTTGCTGCTTACATAAAACCTTTTTTTGTGAGAAAGAGAATTTATTTAAAAAACAAAACAAAAATAAAAGAAAAATTGCCAAAAAGTCTTATGGCTTGCGCGGCCATTCGCGAAACTACAAAACAAATTACTCATCAATGGATTCCCATAAAACAAAAAAACCCCAAAGAAATAAGCAAAAAAATCACCACTTGAGACCCTGTACTATACTAATCTATTATAACAACAGTAATCAATAGTTATAGATATATAAATATATAGAGAAGAAAAAAAATATATATATTATAATATAAAAATAATTTATATAAAAAAATATCATATCATTTATATATATAATAAGGAATATATATATAGAAAAATATATATATAATAAAGTATTTTGTTTTATATATTTTTATATATATACTAATATTTGTCTAATATATATATATCTCTCTAAAAAAAAATATAAAATATAACCAAAAAATATATATATATAAACATATATATATTTTTGTGCAACATATCAAGCATAAAAATAGCTTTATAAAAATTAAAAAGACCTGGAACTAATAAAATATTTTTTTTTTAAACTATCTCTTACTGACACAGGGTTATCACAATTAATATGAACGCGAATCGCCAGAATTTGGAGAGCATGTAATGACTTCAAATGTGTTTGAAAAGTAGATGACCACACGGAACAACAATAAATCAAAAAAATTATGATCAATAGAAAAATATATAAATCTAAGTATATTGACTGGAAAAAAAAACATTTCAACTTTCTCAAAATCTCTGCATTTTGAGCAATTTTAGATAATATACACTGTATATACTTTGAGAAACTAAGTATATACTCTCATCCACTATTAACCTGAATATATGTTACTGTGATTTTCTCTGAGACTGTTTTTTCTGTTGTTTTCCAGGTTGAATTAACCTAAGTTTATTGTGTTGTTATCGGCTAATGAGTGGTATTTTTATGAGTTGAATTACATTGACAATCTATTTTAATAATTTTCAGTCTAGAATTGTGTGCTTGAGTTTGTACTTAGTAATATGAATTAGATTTTTTTTTGTTACTACGCGACACCATAAAGCTTACCGTTATTAGAAATAGATAAAGAGAATTAAAGCACTAGACGACTTTTCTAGCCTCATTGCATTTGAAATATCTTTTTGATAACTGAGCCGTCCACAAGTTTTAAAAGATTTAAAAGAGCTGTCCACAGATTTAAAAGAAAATCAATTACTGGTTTTAATATACAAAAAAAGGGAAAAGAAATCCCGAATTTATCTGTACTTCTAAATGTGCTTGGAAATGGAGAACCTAATAAAATACATGTTAAAACGAACTTAGTCAATTTTGCTGTTAAGACCGATTTGAACTTCAATGACAAGAAAACCATAAAAAGTGATGGATTTGATGCTCTTGAAAAGCTTTTATTTTAGATTGATTTTTATTTTATAGAAGCTGCTGAGCCCATGGATGTAGACTCCCCAGTGTCGGCCGACTCTGTTTCTAATCCCCTAACTAAGCGCGTTGACTCGATCTATATGCTAAGCCTATTAATAGCAGGATCACATCGAATGGCAGCCCAAGAAAAATTGTCAGGACTTAAATTGGCACCAAAACTTAATGACCTGTTTGATCAGCTTGTGTGGAGGAAACAAGATCAAGGCCATGCTGCCGGGCACATATCGAGGTGCAATTGCAGTCCGGTGAGATTTTTCCCTCATTTGTTTTCCTTCACATCTGCCTCAATATATACTCTTTTTCTCTTTTACTGCTGTATCTGTTTTACACCTCAGATTCAAAGATTTAAATACAAAAGTTAAAAATATCATTCGAAGCTTAAGTCTCGGTAAACAGAAAGCATACCTGGGAAAGAGGTTATATCTTTAGATCTCTACACGCTTATGACGTTTTTGGAAAGGGTGAAAAGTATTAAAATATGAATTTGGACTGATTGCTGATTATATTAGGTGCCCCATCTTTTTAAATAAAAATCCTTGTTCACCTCGCTCCAAAGAAGATTTGAAATTTTATCCTTTTGCACAACCTGACAAAGTACTGCCAATTGGCAGAATGGGGAGCACCTATCCATAGACCTAGTGGAATATATAGAACTATAAGAAGTAGTTGACTATAATTATGGTCCCACTTTCGGTTTAATAGCTTTACGAGGGACCTTGGTAATTGAGAAGCTAAGGACTCTAAAACAGTTCCTATTAGGCACCCAAATTTTACTGAGTCCACAGAGCAGCCTACTAATGTCGTAAATTTGTTGCTATTTATAGGCTACGGTATTTTCTTCCAAATATCACTCTGCCATCTTTCTTATGTCTGAGATTAAAAAAGAAATAATTTTTTTTAACGCTGTTACATAACTAATTAAAATTGAGTAATTTGTGAGTCAAAATAACACTAGATAAGCATTTGGTGTTCCAATTTTATTGTATGGAGAATATTAAAATTTGATTCTCTGGAAATTGGACATTGTGTTCAGTATTAGTGAGAGAAAGAGAAACGGTAAAATACTGATGTCAGTACGCAAAATTTGATTTTTAGGTATCGACCAGTTGTTGTAGCGTAGATAATAGTTCTTATTTATTTTCATTAGGAAGTCATATTGAAGATACAGTTTCTCCGCTTGGTTCACAATTACTGTTATCACAGTGCACATAAACTAACTCTGCTCTCTAATCCTGAATGGCGAGAAATCTGCATGCTTTCGGAAGAGTTTGATCCTGAGGAATTTGGCGAAGGGGTTACCAAGCCAGATTATAGCAGTCTAGAGGAATCAAGCCTGTGTGGCGAAGGACATGGACTCCTCTCAAAAATCATTGGAGTCTTGCGAGATGAACCCGTTGAATCGGTATTTAGGTCAGTATATACTCCAGATGATTGCATACGATAAAAGAAATATGATGCTTTATTTGAAAATTACCATCACAAGCTGTAACAAATTGAATTATCATTTCTAGTAAAAAAAAGCATATATGTGTGTGTAACATTCTGTGTAAATAAGTGGGTGTTATCTATAATGTCCAGTCCATTTGTAAATTACCCGATGGAATGTTAAAAAGTAATGATTTACACTGAAACTATTACGTTTTCCAGACGTTCTGAATAATATTTGAATTCGAGGGGGCAATTTAAGAAATTCTGTTCATATAATAAGGTTACTTGTCAGGTTTACTACCACATCGACTAAACACGCCACATCTTCTTGGATGACATGCCTGCTCTTCCTTTAAGTGAAATCTCTGAGGGATTTTTTCATCATAAATAAATTTTTCATTCATTTAAGTTCCTAGCATAAAGTTGATTAGAATTCCATGTTTTGAATCATGTTTTATCTAACTGTCAATAGGTGATAATGTCTACCCGATACGTTGACTGTAACTGGGCTGCGCTGTAAATTAATTAAAGTGTCACAAAGAAATGATAGCAGTATTTATAATAACCAGGCAACGTAGTAAATAATCCTAGATTGTCCCCCGACCTATAGAAAACTGTTAGATTGCCCGATTTTTATGGGTCATTATTTATAACAACCAAGCATTATTAAGATTGTCTGGAATATAATATATAACCAGAATAAAGTTGCAGGAAGTTGACAGTTTAATGAATAGTGAAGGGTTGGTAAATATACCACTGAATAGTGGAGGGTTGGTAAATATACCGATGAATAGTGGAGGGTTGGTAAATATACCGATAATGGTGTGCTCAAAGTATAATAACGAGAAAATGGTGAACCAATTTATATGAATGAAGAGACTGACTGGAAAAATACTGTGCATGAATAGCAAAATGTGTGTGTTTAAGTACCAATAGAGATGAAATCACAATATTGGGCCGTTTCGTGAAAACGTCTTTAATTTTTTTTCGCCGCAAATCGACTATTTTAGGTTAAGTTAGGTTAAAATCCATGCGGAGCGAACAACTTGAAATATAAATTTAGCTTCTAAGTATTGAAAACTCGAATTCGAAACTAATGGTCCTGAGCCCACCCTCTCCCTCTTTTCAAAATAATTATAGCCAAAAAGTCACTTTTTGTATTTTGCCTCACCTCCCTCTAAAGTATATAGTGTAAAAATAAAAATACTGTGCATGAATAGCAAAATGTGTATGTTTAAGCACCAATAGAGATGAAATCACAATATAGGGCCATTTTGTGAAAACGTCTTAATTTTTTTTGCCACAAATCGACTATTTTAGGTTAAATTAGGTTAAAATCCTTGCAGAGCGAAAAATTTGAGACGTAAATTTAGCTTCTAAGTATTGAAAACTAGAATACGAAACTAATGGTCCTGAGCCCACCGTCTCCCGCTGTTCAAAATAATTATAGCCAAAAAGTCACTTTTTTGTATTTTGCCCCATCTCCCTCTAAAGTATATAGTGTAAAAATAAAAATAGTGTGCATGAATAGCTTTCAGCATTTATTCTTCATTTTTAGATTTTGGCTTTGCCGTGCTATTGAAAGCTGGCTACGTGGATCGTGTACACCAGCAGATCAGTTGTTTGTCATCAGGCGTGGCCTCCTTCAGCACATTACGAAAGTCATTGTTGAAGGTGAAAATTCTTCTGAAAATAATCGTGGCTATGGTACGTTTTATTATTTTTGATTGTCGATTATTTTGAGAGAACCTGTATTCAGGGCTGTTTGACAAGATTTACGGACTCCCTGTGCATCTAACGGCTCCCTGTGCGTATGTGGGCTATTTGTGTTTTAGTTAGGATCCTTGCTAGTCGAGTGGCAAGAAAAGTAGACAGAATTAAAAGCTAATTTGCATCATAAGCGAAATATCACTGAATGATGGTATTGAAAAAAAATCATCTTCTTTTCTTTCTGGTATGTTTCAGTAGGATATTTCGTTGGGAATAGAGAAAAAGATTGATTCTGATTGAAAACTAAGGCTGTTTTTCATGACATGCATTATCAGTCGTTTTAAAAAGTACCTCAAGGATTAGTTGGAAGTTCACAACGTCCCCTGCCCTGAGTTCTTTTAGACGAGACCGATAACCTTTTCAGCGTGTTAATATTTTGTTTCATGACCATTCTTATTCATTTTTTCGGATTTGTTTATTGAGACAGATGTGCAAAGTCAGGTAATCTGGAATTGTCATCGCCATTTTTCGGAAGTAAATTTTCTTATGAAACAGAATTAGATCTAAAGCTGACTTTTTAAGAATTAACAATATCTTTCGGGAAAACGTTGCGCGCCTCACCTCAGCACTGCCAAATCTCATCCCCAGATGCTGATGTGAATTCCCGAACGAGGTCAAACCGAAATTAGATCCCGTGAAATCCAGGACAAACCGGTATCAAAACTCCGTTCGTCCCTTATTTTGTGAAAATTTATAATAATTCACAATGATTTAATATATGTATATATGTATTTGTTGTCTTAATTTTATAAAGACTTCGTAAAGTATGGTTGTGCTAGTGTATTTCTTAATAATCAAAATCTAGTTCCATTCATTTCATTCAGCACGAAAGCATAAAGCTGAATATTTAAAATATTTTTTCATATATGTTTATTTAAAATTTAGTTAAACAAAGTAGCTACATGTTTTTTTCTGTGTATGCTAATTATATAGACGTTTATCTTGAAGATACTGAAAAACAACGATTGATTATTGAACATATATTTTGTAAAAAAAGAAAAGGAAAAAAAGAGCATACAGAGTTTGTTATAGAACCCCCCCCCCCCCAGAAAAAAAAAACTAGAATGGCAGGTCTTCCTATGAACCAATCTCGGGATAAGGGAGGGGCGTAGTATTTTCGAAAGAATCGAGAGGAACCATTCTTCATGATATAATTAGCCTCAAAATATTTTAATATATTACAAGGAAAACCACTAGAAATTTTCGAGTTCCCCCTTTCAATAAATGAGGTGCTGGGGCCTCTTCTATGTTTCAATTGCTATCCTATGCCCAAATATGAAGCATATAATTCATGTTCTTTCCTTATTGGTAGTTTTGTCATGACAATTGCTATGGTGCAAAGATTTGGAGGCTGTCCATGTTTTATGACTAAGTTAAATTTTCGTAAACTAGAGAAGTTGAAGTTCTGTTTAGTATATTCAAGTTAAATTCAAAAACAAAACAAAACTTCTAGACTATTCTGCAATTTCAGGTGTTTGCACATGCGACCTTTTTCCATACCGAAGTGGGTAGGAAAACACCTCTTGCACCTTTTAGGTGTGTCATAGTGAAAGACTTGGAATGGTAAAAGGTACCCATTACTGAGGATATTTACCATCAATACTCAGTATCTTCGTCGGAAAATTTTATTTTCTGATTTTATTATTACATTTTCAGTAATTGTTCGCCTGAATTTTCAGACGCTCATTTCAATTTCGCGTATGATATGTACTAGTGACCTCCTGTTGTATTATTTTACATTTTATCTTATATTTTGCGGAACTACATTTATATTTTCAGTTAAAATGGATCTTTAAAACTGATAAAGGTCATGCCAAAAGTAAATTGAGTTAATTAATTATTCCCTATCCGTATTACTATGGATAAAGGTGTTACTTTGTACTTTAAAGAAAATATAAATTAAAAAACGAGGAAGAAGATCTCTATAGCGAATTTTATCCTCTGGTTGTATTCGCTTAGGGATTGTCTTTATTTACTACCTAATGTTAAATACCACCTTGTGCTTTGCTTACTAGGCACCAAAACGGACCATTATTTACTTTCAACTGGCATTCTTGATAGATTTTTCGCTTATTAAGATGTTAGGAAAAGATCAAAAATATTCCTCAGAATGCTAATATTTATTTGCTTCTGTAAATCTTAAACGCGGACTGAAGGCTTTAATACCATGCAAGAGTAGTTCCTTGTCTGGAGACTTTTTGCCCACCCAGTACCTCGAAAATGTATGTAAATAACGATAAAGATCACACTGCCTTTTCATCACAAATATCAAAAACAAGAAGAACAACAAAGAATTTATTTCGTAAGAAAGTGGAAGTCTAATTAAAATGAATATTTCGGCCCTGTGTCCAAGGACTGTCCTCAGCAAAACGTAATATAGAAAAAGAAGAAAGACTTACAACATACGACCAATAAAACTGAAATAAAATTTTTTTAAAACATTTCCAGCATCCTTACTTAAGCGAAAATCAACCAGGACTTAGTTAGTATGTTGTAAGTTGTTCTTTTTTTATATATTTGTTTTGCTGAGGAGGCTCTTGGACATAGGGCCGAAATATTCATTCGAATTAGATTTCCACTGTCTTAAGAAAAGAATTCCCTATTGTTCTTCTTGTTTTTGATGTTTCACTAATGTATGTTTATAAAATTATGTTATTTATCCATTTACCTTTTACTAGAAGACCCAAGTGATTCAAATGGTTTACCACGGGAAGTGGCACAGAGCAGTTTCGATCTTCTTGGAGAAATAATTAGGTTCAGTCAAGCCGGATGTATTGAGTTAGACTCTCGTCTAGATGCAAACTTTAAGGTAAGATAGTTTCAATTTATTATCACACATTATATCTACTATAGTTGGAATAAAATAAGGTACAGCACTGTATGGTCATTGGAATAGCCTTTTCAGCTAAATATACTCAAAACTTGCCAAAGAATGTTCAAAATATATTTTTCTTACCATGTGCAAGGGCTAGTATTGCCAATGTTTGACTAAGCGATTCATCTGGGTAAGCTGAACTGTATGAACTATGATTTGTTTTTTTTTTTAGTTCGGAATTGCTTTAGAGGCTTCAAGCTTATGTTTTAAATTAAGCACTTACGGTCCTTTCTCATACAATCATAAGCTGTTTATAATTCGCTAGACGGTATTTCTGACTTTTTGGCGCCTTTTGGCGGGGAGTCTATCAAATTTGGATCTGAACTTTGGATTTCTCGAAAAGTGCTATGTAGCGAGTAAAAGCCGCAAACGCCAGTTTCGTACGTCATTTTCGGTGTCCTTTAGAAGAAAAAAAAGGCAAGATTGGTGGTGTTTTGACTCCTGTTTTTTAGTGAAAGCCTTTTTTGTATGGCATCACTTGGTCTCACTGAGTAATTTCTTTATTAACCAAAAACTCTTGAATGAAAGGGTATTCCTCTGAATTTGATGTTAGCGTTCTCCATGTTTAAAGGTCCATATTATGTCAGTTTGCTTTTGCTCTCTTGATCCATGTCCAAACCATTTTGATTGGCAAATTCTTTGAGCGATTCTTGGTTGACAAACTGATCCTACTATTCTCTCAAACTTTTTTGAACTTCGACAAACACCGTAATAATAACTATATATCTAGGTGAAGTTGTCCACTTGACATCACCTTTTCACCTTCACTTATTCCTACTCTTGGAATATTCGCCAAAAACAGCCAAATACTAAAAGGTATTGTTGATATTTTGTGACGTTTGTGCTAGTTTTTCTCTTATAAGTTGCTCAATCTGTTTGGCCTGTTCTATTTGACATAAAAGAAAGGCCACCGTCGTTTGAGCTGGAAAAAATTTGATTGGTTCCAACTAATGTTGATCTTTGTTTAAATTCTGTGTAATGATTGAAAGGGATTCAATCATTTTGTTTCAGTGGTCATATTATTAGACTTGCAATGCATGCTGGTAGCCTAATATTATTTTAAAATTTTAGAGCACAATTATGGTTCTTCTTAAAGGTTAACGTAAGCGTAAGTTTCAAAGGCATTAGAGAATTTGTGGGAAGTTCCATTCCTTTGGTATTCCTTGGAAATCAGTAGCTGATTTCATTAAATGTTAGACCTAAGAGCCTACTAAAGCCAATACGTCTGTCTGAAAAAGGGAGTAGTAGTGTTGAAACTCCAGTGGGTGGTCAACAGTGCGAATCGTGATAGCATAAATAAGAAAGAGCATAAGCCTCGGCGTGTATATTAAGTGTATGTCATGTAGCATTTCTATACTTTCGGTTTCATATCCGATACAGCCATTTTGTCTGAACGAATAACCAATAATTTTAAGCACTTTAACTTATCGTTCAATTTTTAAGGCACTGAAGTCCTTATAGGCTGCTGGAATCTTTGTGACAAGGCCTATTTGATACAAGTAGTTATTTATTTGCGTCATATTCTTTCATTTATAATTTATTTGTATTTTTATTAATTGGAGCATTCTCCGGCGTGTGGAGGTCCTGAATTTTGTTTTTGTTCATGTCTGAATTTTGCTTTTTTTGTTCATGTATAACTTATTACTCATCACCTCAGTTTTTCCTTGCGTATTTTGTTTGGCTTTTGGCATGTTTCCTTGATACTGGATAATTGTGTCATTGTATGCCCTTACTCCAATTTATTCTGCTTCGTTTACCGTGTTAGTAACTTTGTTGATAAATTAGACCGTAGTGATGTAGCGTCTCAAATATATAGTCACAATGAATTTCCTTGTAAGAGAACTCTGAACTTTATTTCTCAGTAGTCTGTCTAGACTTGTCCCAGTTAAAGATAGGAAGTTGTTGATTAAGATGGTGTTAGAGAGATGGGAAAGAGGGGAATGTGTTAAACCGTGTTGTATGAAATAATATAGAAAAAATGACAAGATTTTCAACAGCTGGCAGGTGAAAGAAGATTTATTTTGTAAGGAGTTGTAGATAGTTCCGAAAGGGTTGAAAAGTATCTAAGCTTCGGATACTAATATCGTGATAAATAAGGTCTTGAAATGTGATGGTTGTAAAGTTAGCAGTAAATTACTGAGGATTACTTTAATTTTAAAAAAAAGGGAATAAAGTGATTTTATTAAAAATTTAGTTAAACCTCTTAATGAGAAAAATTATGGTAAACAAAGGGACATTAGCTTTATTGTTGTAGGAAGCAAATTACTTAGCATATCGATATTTATTAGACTAAGAAATGCTGTATACATTTTTTGAGGGAACAAGGTTAGTAATAGGTTCGGTGTGGAATCAGGAGTTCGGCAAGTTTATGTCCTGTCTCTTTTTATATGGATTATTGTGACGGACTTTGTTTGAAGGGGCACGATAAAGAGTACAAGACAACATGGTACCAAATGGATGGTAAAACTGTCCGACTTAAGCTGATTTTTGGCTGCCTCGATGAAAAAATTTTTGAAGTAAAGAAATAGTTCAAGATTTTGAAGTTAAGAAGGTTTGAGAGTTCAGAGTGCAAGAATAGGGTTGAAATTTAATGTTAAGAAGATTGTGTCACTTAGACTTCAAAGCAAATGAGGATATTTCGTAACAAGAAACGGGATCATTTGGATAGCTTCACTTACCTTGGTAGAATATCAGTAATGACGATTGATGCTATGAGGGTGTAAAAGGTTGAATAGTGAAGGTGGAGGACGTTCTGTCGCAGGGAAAAAATAGGAAGATAAGTCAGCAAACTAGGATTAAAATACCTGAAACTAAGTTCGACGAAGAGATGTTAAATGATTTCCTAAGGAAATGCCTAAGGATAGTTTTAGGTAATAATTTGACTGGCCGTATATCAAAAATTAAGCTTCATGAAAACTTTTTATCTGCCTTTCTAGGAATATTTTGAAAGAAAGGTTACAATCGCTCGGTCACATTCTACGCATGAAGGTTGACGAATTGCCAAAGCTTGCCGTTTTAAAAAACTATGCTTTTTGGCCACCCATCTGTGATTAAACGAAAAGCAGGTCGTCTCCAAATGGAGTGGGAAGAATTCAAAATCAAAATCTAATATAATTTGGAACTCCATGGGAAGGGGATAAAGAATGAAGCTTTGAACAGATTGTTGGAGGGGAATATCCTTAGCCATGTTGGTCGTATTGTGAGTGTAGTCATTTTCATGTTGTTGGCTGTGTTTCTTTATTTCACCATCGTTTGCACTCGTTTGCACTCCACTTCGAAAAATCACCAGGTAGCTCTAAAAAAGGTCAGCATTTTAATGAAAGTTGAGTATGATCTTTTTTTTCAGACTTGGTTTAATTCCCTCGGATTAGGGACACTAAGGCTCTTCTAACTGGGTGCCGTTTTTATTGTCAACATTTATGTGGAGTTTTGATGGCATGTTTTATTATTATTAATTGTATTACTTCTTTCAGGTTCGTTGCTTCTTCAGCGTCATCAATTCAAACTTGGTGGACTCCAACATGTTTCTAAGGAGCGTATTTTTGAGTCTCGATCATTTTATGGCGTCTCCAAAAACAAACGAGTTCCAACGCGCTATTTTCAAAAACTCTAAATTCTTTGGACCTCTTCTGCACATCAGACGTAGAGTTGCTTATCTTGCAAGCTTAATTTCAACAGTTTCGGTAGATACATTGACCCAAGAAAATATTAGCTGTCTCAACACTGTCATCATTCTTCTGATGTTGGCACAGAGGTAAGTTGGACGACAATTTATTTTGAATTATTATTTAATAATAATATAAATAGTAATAATAGATATAACCTGAGACCACTTTATATTCTGTACCACCAAAGTACTTAGTCGAACCATAGCTTTATACCAATCACAAGGATATTCTCTTGAGAATAGTAATTAGAATAGAATATAATTAAAAAATTCTTTCACAGTATGGTTGCCGAATTTGTATTATTCGGACCTTAATCGTTAATTGTTATATGGACCTTAATCGTTATATGGACCTTAATCGTTAATCCTTAATTGTTAGTCGTTATATGGACCTTAATCGTTTTTCTGTCGAACGGCTGATACTTTTTTAGAACTCAGGTTTTTAGAAATCAGGATGATTTCTTTCTAAAATATACTTGAGAACAAAAAAATTGAGCATAAAGACCAAAACTATTAATGATTCTTTTTCACTGTTTGTTTAAAGGCGCCGGTTCATTAGTTACCTGAATAGTTCATTTGGCGGGTTGACCTATCCATCTGATCAAATGAAGTTGATAAAGTAAGATAAAACAAATAAATAAAGAAAGAGCTAAACACAGCAATTCCAAAATTATGTCTCCTAATGATCGCATGATTTTAATCATTCAAATTATGTTTCCTTTGAGGAAAATATAATAATCTGACTTTTAGGGAGTCCATATATTTTTTTCAGGAAGAGAGGGGAGGGGCACTTGGATGTGGATTTACGAATATGACGTTTTGCAAGTGGAATGAGCTTGAAAAATAAGTATTTTTGTCTGAAACATATTATTGGAACTTACTTTCCTTTTCTTTGTCTTTTCTCGTTTGTTTGTTTTCAGATGTCCTGCTTTTCTTGTTAACTAGAATCAAACAAGTTAAAAATCTCGAATGGTATGGGAGGACTCACCAAACCGACTCGAGCCCCAGACCACAAAGGCCCATTTACTGTGCTTGAATGTGAAGGTAATACGTGCACATATAGCCTAATGGAGGAAACGCATGGTTGGCCATAATGTACTTTTTAGTCTGCCCAGAAAACAATATGACCCAAAGTAACAGATTTGTTTGCTTCATAAATGAGAGTTGAACAAAATAATATACTATCTGTTACGTATAGATTGTTGAAAAAGCAGCTTCCAATTTTTTTCGCTGCAGCCAGAGTAAATAGACGTAAGTCACAATAAAATTCAGCTGTTGTCTTCGACCAGGCTCAAGGATCCCGTAGGAATTCTTTAACTTGGTCGTCGAAATACTCGGAAAAAACACGATGTGAACTGGATAAGGAACACGCACTGTATTTTTGTTTGTTTGTAAATATATTATGCACAATACAACAATTAAAAGTCTAAAGTAAAACAGTTCAAAGTAGGGATGAAACCTTTTAATTGACAGTGAACGGATATACAAATTTTTGACTGGATATTTCGAACACATATACAGTGGTCATCATCAGCAGTAAAACTCTGATGATGAGTTTCAAGGTCTAAAGGACTTGAGCAGAATTGCTGGTGGTCATTATCGGAAATTTCGTTACATCCAAGGCCTTCTTTGGCCAATCAAATATATGGAGCTGTGTTCTCTCAGCACCTAATTTTTCTGGAAACCTCGGACTAATCCTAAGGCATGGAAATTCAACATTTCGTTGCTTGATGAAGTATTCCTCTCACCGAATTTGCTTCAAAGGTTTCTCATCCGCCTTTTTTCATTCTTAGTAATTCCAATTACTCGTATGATCATGCTGTCAGAAGCCAATTTGGCTTGTGCAATTTATACATTCTGACCTTTTTCTCACCAAATAAGTTGATTGAGTCTTCAGTCTTGACACTCACAAGGATACTCCCTAAAAATAAGGAATAATATATAAATTGTTTTCTTTAACTCTTAACATAATTTAGCCACGGCAATTCAACTAAGTTCAAATAAAAAATGGAATTTAAAACATTCTTCATTTTCTAGCACAAAAGGAAAATTTTTTCGAGTATCAATATGTTCAGTGTTTTCGTTTCCGGATGTAGGTTTTAAATTTAGTTTTTAATTACAGACGAGATGAGCTACCCAAGTGCCTTGAAGCTTTGTCCGACCCTACATATCCAACTTTCCGTCGTTCAACTAGAGACAGCTGCTCTGAGCCTGATCCAGCCTTAGTGCCACCTCCTCCTTTGGTACTCAGTTGTCTATTACAATTACTCAGGTTCTGGAAGGTCCATTACAAAGTTGGTGACCAGAATAGCGTCTCACTCGAAAAGGTAAAGTTTTGTGTTTAGACTTGGTCATGAGACATTTTTTATACTCTCCGATTTGGAGTCCATTTAGAAGCATTGTAATTCTTTCTGTTGCGCAGAAATATTTTACTGCACTTGTAGAATTATAAACCTTTCGTTTTATCTGAGAAAATGTCAAGATTCAAGAAAGTGGGTGTGCCAGGGTATGCTGGGATGCCCATTTGTATTTTATTTAATTTATAGATTCGCAAAGAAAACCTTAATACCAAATAGCTATTGTGCGTCAACTCACTATCGACAGCACATTTTTAAATGTAGGCGGGATGAACAGGACTCCGACGATGTTTAATAAATGGGAGTCGTTTCACTAGATATACAGTAAAGGAGAAAGTAAATATACAGTAAAGGTAAATACAGTAAATACAGTAAAATACAATACAGTAAAATACAGTAATACAGTAAATACAGTAAAATACAATACAGTAAATATACAGTAAAGGAGATAAGAATAATGGGGCTGTAAAAAAGGGAATTCTTAGGGAATTTTGTGAAAACTATCTAAAGGAGAATCTTTATTCAGGATTACAGGCCTATTTGCTGCCAGAGCGCCGAGCCTAGGCAGTTTAACCCCACGACGAGTTGGTTGCAATGGAAAGGTATTTTTCGGGCCAGTACAGTTTAGATTTTTACTATCACGGACTGTATCTTTCAGCGTAGAAGAAATTCAGAAACCATCATCCCTTAGTTATTCTACGAAACCACGTTTGCAACAAACCAAGAAAATTATCAAGTCGCATTGAATCTCCTCTTTTAATGTACAATTTAAAAAAAAATATCCCTCGCTAAAGATATCTTAAAGATTCGTGCCTAGAAAGGTGCTGGAAACAAGGCTGGCATTTAGAGAAATTAGCTGTGCCTCGTGCAAAAAAAAAATAACCTAAAAAAAAGATCTGTTACGAAGAAAATCTTACAGTTCAAATAATACAATAGCCATATCTGAGGTTTCAGATATGAAATCTCAAAATCCTAGTGGAATTTTATTCTGTGGTCACATTTATACAGTTAACGACTCAAAAGAGTCGTTAACTACCCCGATCATTCGGTCGAATAATCGGTCTTAACTGACCGATTATTCGGTCTACATGATTTCTTATGCCAATAGAAATCTGAACTTGTTACCAGTGGTGGATTCAAAGGGTTCACCTCTCCTACTGTTGTGTGAGTTACAATCATTCATACAATCCTGTTGTGCAAAAAAAAAAGAAAAAAAAAAGAAATCTACCACTGCTAGTTATTTTAAAATGCATATGAACGACAAAGTGTTTTTGGATCCTGAATTACGGTACCCGACTCGACCTAAGTCAAGCCGAACGTAGTCGTCAGTAAGGCAATTGTTAGATTGTCTGGCCAACATTCAGAGAACTTAAATGGACTCCTTTTTAAATATACAAAGTCTAGTTTTGTCAAAACATATAATCTAAAATCCGAGGATTTTAGACAGTGAATAGTCGTGAACTATTCTGTGGTCACATTTACACAGTTAACGACTCAGAAGAGTTGAAATCCTAACCCAATGTTCGGATGAATCTAAGAATCTAAATATGACAGTAAATCCCACTAAATCACAGATAATGACGATCAACTTCTTGAAATCTACTCCTGCTTTTTGCGAGCCAATCCCAAGCGAAATGCTAGTGAAACATGTTAAGCTTCTTGGTGTCACAATTTCTAATGATCTTAAATGGGACACACATGTTTCCAACATTGTTAAGCAAGCAAATGTTTCACTATCCATTTTTTAAGCTGCTAAACAAATTTTATTGTCCTAAGATACATTCCCTCCGTGTTTACTTATCCTTTATGAGGCTGTTATTGGAATATGCATGTCCGGTCTGCCGTTCGCAACTTTCAAATGAACTTAGTGACAAAATGGAGTCGGTCCAAAAGCGTTCGCTCAGGATCATTTACAAAGAAGGCAAAATTCCATACTCCTTCCTCCTTAAAGCTGCACGCATTACCACCTTAAAAGAACGGATTGCCTGCTTTTCGCTAAATCAGTCATTTCCAATCCCCGTACCGAGGACTTACTCCCTGATTGTCTCAATCCCATTAGACTCCGACTCCCCGGGTCAGCCTCCTCAGCAATCCCAACTTACTCTCCGATCCATGCTGTTACAGAGAGGTTTCGTAAAAGTTTTATACCCTCTATTCTGGAACACCTTAATAATAATTCGTGATATGTACTTGCAAAATTCCCCTTTTCCTCTATTGCCGTTTTTATTCTCTTGATTTACTGCAATGTTTTTGTAATTTAATTGTTAAGTTTACTGATTCGCCCTTTACTTTTGATGATTTTGCTTTTTTAATTTCTTTTTAATTTTAAGTGTTTGACTTAATGTACTGTTTTGAATTTTTTTTTCTTAGCTTTTACTGAAATGTAAAGCGAATTCGGCTCTATAGAGCTTGTGATAGTCTTATGAAAATAAATATTATCTTTTCTTATCTAAGAGTTGGGGTAAAACGGCTACTCATTGTGGCAAAAAAGGCTCAAGTCACACCCATTTCAAATAATTGATTTGCTATTAAAGGGATTGATTTTCTATAGGAGGGATCGATTTCCTATTGAAGGGATTGATTTCCTATGGGGGAATTTTTCCTTTGGGAGGGGAGTTTCCGGGTGTAAACTTCCCAGGAGAAATTTTACACGAAGGGAAATTTGCCAGAATCCAGATACGAAGTTACTTTTATTCGTCTTACTTTCTCGTTGGCGACTCTATTTTTCATGTGGAGATGCTCTAGAGGAAATGTCCACCAGAAATTTTGAACAGAATTGGGATTCTCTGGGGATTTTTGCGTGAGGGGTTTCTGTTAAGTTATGTTAAAAAAGGAATAACATTAACTTAATGTTATGCGCTATATATAATAAGGAAATCACATTATTCAGTATCCTGCAGTTTTACTTTTTAATTGTATTTTTTCCTTTTCAATCTTCGAGCAGATAACTATTTGTACAAATAGTTCACAAAGGCTTTTCTTACTGCGTTGTAAAGTTGTTAGATACAAAACTAGGCCAAAACTGTTAAGACACACTGTTTTGTATAAGGTGTGATACAGTATACTGTTTTAAGTTAATCTGAGATTCTGCTGGTTTGTTTATTCTGCTTCTTGCCATTTCAGACTTCAAAAATACAATTCAGTGAATGGCAAATGATTGTCAATCAGCTAATACACAATGACAATTCTCAAAAATTAGCTCTCCTCTATTTTCTTTTTCAGACTTCAAAAATACAATTTAGTGAATGTCAAATGATTGTCAATCAGCTAATACACAATGAAAATTCTCAAAAATTAGCTCTCCTCTATTTTCTTTTTCAGACTTCAAAAATACAATTCAGTGAATGTCAAATGATTGTCAATCAGATGACAATTCTCAGAAATTAGCTCTCCTCTATTTTCTTTTTCAGACTTCAAAAATACAATTTAGTGAATGTCAAATGATTGTCAATCAGCTAATACACAATGACAATTCTCAAAAATTAGCTCTCCTCTATTTTCTTTTTCAGACTTCAAAAATACAATTTAGTGAATGTCAAATGATTGTCAATCAGCTAATACACAATGACAATTCTCAAAAATTAGCTCTCCTCTATTTTCTTTTTCAGACTTCAAAAATACAATTCAGTGAATGGCAAATGATTGTCAACCAGCTAATACACCCTGATAGAGACAACAACTCATCTCTGTTTCACTATTTACCAGAAAGGCATTGTCGAAACCAAATATTATTCGATATGGAAGTTGCATAGAAATATATTAAAGCATGGATTAAAGCCATGCAGGAGTGTTGAAAGTGAATTAATTGAAAGGGTATGGGAATACCCGTCGTTGAGATTAAAAAGAGGATATTTGATCGAAGTGGTATTTAGTGTGTCGCTGCAAGCAAGTCTTCGAATTCTAGTTACATAATCTCTCAGTCATAGCGAAGTAATAAGCCAAATTGATGTTATCATCGTCGTAAATATTCAAAAGGGGAGAAAATCAAAATATGTTTACTGAATGACTTATTACGCATATTTAGGTAAATGAGGCCACATGAGATGTACACTTTTAGGAAAACTAGCAGTTGAGCAGATGTTTTTTGTCAATGTTTTGAATATTGTCGCCTTTCTTCTGTTAAACTATAACAGCTTCAATCCTAAAATTATTTTAATTTTGGCTTCAGTGGACATTTTCCTGAAACTTGCACACATAGAAATAGTAACTGCAATAGCATAGAATAGGTATTTGATCGCCACTTCCTTAAACCCGGCACGGCTCGGCCGTCAAAACATATTTTCTTTACCATATTTTGCATGTGGAGAGAGCGTTCTGTTTTTGATGGCCAGACTATGATTGTCACTATACATATATTGGTAATTCTTTTTTATTGTCTGAGCGATTGACGGACGATGAAATTGGTCGTCAAAACATCAGAATGATTCTTTTGGGTAATTATTTCAAAATCAGCTTTATATCTAAAAATAGATTTAATTATAAGAAGAGAACGAAAATATTTTGTGGTAGTTTCCTTGGCTACAGTTTAATTTTCATCATAAAAAAATAATATAACAGCTATCAGGAAATGATGCAATTGTCATTTATTGACTGCCGCAATGCAGTCAACAGCTGATGTTTTTTTTTTTTTTTTACGTGTGTTCGACGATTGTGCAATTTGGTTTATCTTCGCTCCTTCAGCTTTAAGTTGTGTTTTTTTTGTTCCGCGTAAGTGCTTTCATTTATAATTACTTAAGTAGACTATAGCAACAATTCTAGATTTCGATATTTGGCAATTTTGTTTGTTTGTTTTGTTTTAGTTATATATTTTCGATAAATCTTTATAGAAAATAACTAACTATAAGGCGCATATTATAAAAATAGGAATAGCCGTTTATATATAGCTTATTCATTTATTTAGATTCAAGAATAGTGCTACTAATCAGGTGCTACTTTTTATCAAGATTAAAAAATCTTGTGCATAACAGAATATAGTATGCTTAACTGTCTTAATAATCGATATCCAACAACTTTAACCAAAGTGTTGGTTAGGATACAAAAAATTGTTAGGGATACAGTCTAGGGATACAAAAAATTGTATCCCTAGATCAAGAAAACTTAAACACTATCTCAACACTACATAATTCAACGGTTATTTTCACAATTGTCCCTGTTGTCTCTGTAATTGGAAAGACCACAATCCAGCAATAGGTACTTTTCCCTAAAAAGGTCCTGAAACATGGGACTTCTTCATATCCGTCCTATTTCGATATGTTGAAGACAGCATTAGAACGTATAACAATTGCGGAGGCTTTTTAACTGCACCATAAATCTACTGCTGGCTATCGATTCAAACTTTGGAATTTCAGGACTATCCCAGGTCGTTTCAAAACTCAATGAAATATAAAGGACCATTAAATAGGCTAAATCATTATAGAATCAAGTATTAATAGGTAGGGGGTAGGTGTAGTATAATAACAATAGTAGCACGATACCTGATAAAATAGCACTAGACTGATGTCAGCACAGCTGTCAAAAAATTCCGTTAAAGGTTTTATGATAAAAGTTTCAGTCGAATTAAAAAAAAAAAAAAATTGATTTCAAAAAGAAAAAATCCTTTTACACTTTGGCTGCATCTTTTGGCTCCTGGGGTTTTTAGATTTCAGGTACTTTTTCAAAATGCTTAACAGTAGACAAATTGACCAGTTTCACTCTCCTATATTGTGTAAAACTTTTAGAAAAATCCTATAACTTCCGAAACATAATTTGGATTTAAGAAATTTAGATTTCTTATCTGTAAAATAGGGAAGCTAGAAAATAAAATTCTATATGTGATTTCCTTGTCTTTTTTATCTAAGTTTTGATCTTTCGTCCAATTTGACGCTCTTTTGTTTGGAATAATGTTGCCTAAATCGAGTGGAAGTATTGTATATTAGTCACGATTAGTTTTTAATTGGGCCAGTAAAAGATTTATATAATTGGTTTTGGGTTACATTGTAAAGTGCTGTATTACTTTTTTTTCTACTAAAGCGACTGGGAGGTTTCCAGTATTGCCCGTTTCTTGTTGTCTTTGGAAGAATCGTTTCAGCTAAATATAATCTAACTAAGCCATCATTTTTCAACCTGGGGAGCCGTCGTCCCGTTGACAAGGAATCACGGTGGATCGGAATATAAATTTACATACGAGTGCAAAATTAAAGGCATGGACAACTTAATGATTAATGAGATAACTAAGGCTCTAGTAATAACATAGATTATTATGACCAGGTGACTATGCATCATAATAGGCTCCTGAAGTGACCGCAGCACAGCAAAATGAGACAAGGTTATCTAAATAGTATCTTCCCAAACGATAAATATAAGGCTTTTATTTTTCTAATCAAACTGCTAAAATCCTGCTTCCTTATTCTTGTTCCTAACCTTCTTGGATTATTATTCTCAGTATTCAGAACTGCGTTCTCATGTATGGATGCGAAACAAGAGATTGCCGTTTTAAAAGCATTAGCCTATATTTACAGAAGAATTTTGGCACTTGCACCACTTGGAGACTAGCTTGATCAGGGTCCTCAAAAAATTAAAGGCATCTTTATAAGAAAAACACAGCCCCCCAATTGTATTAGTCGGAAAATAAATTCTATTCCAGAAAAATTGTTTAGAAATGAGTCCTATTCAAAATATTATTTAAATAAGAACATTTGAATAATTTTGGGATTTTAAATAACCTTTATCATATTTTGAGAATTTTGTTTCTCTTTTTAGTGTAGTAGCTTTTTATACTCTGGACTGTAAACCTCTTTTATGCAATAAGTTACTTTAACCTTAAATAGATTGCTGGTGGAATTTAGATACCTTAAATTTTTTACCAAGGTTCAATTTAAATCATCGTCTACTACGATGAAAGTCTCATTAATTGCTAATACCAAATTATCTTGAAAATTCTATCAGAGAAATAAGTTTTTGCTATTCCAAAGAGTATGGGTAGCTTAAGAGTGGAGACTGGCGCAGTGTCGGGCAAAAAAATTCCAATGCCATTTAGCGTTTGGCAACAATTGACATTCTTTCAAACTTTGTAATCCTGTTTCTATCTACAGGACACTGTGGTGGCGCAGTGGATTTGACCTTAGCTGGTAATACGGGACCCAGAGATCGAATCATACTGCAGTAATGCACTGCAGGGCCGACGCAAGGGCCAGGGCCTTAGTAGTCAAGAAGTGTCGTTAATTCTTAAATAAAAATAATAATAAATCTACAGAACAACTGTTCCAAGGTTCAGTTTAAATTTTCGTCTCCTACGATGAAAGTCTCATTAATTGCTAATACCAAATTATCTTAAAAATTATATCAGGGAAATAAGTTTTGGTTTTTCCAAAGAGTATGGGTAACTTAAAGAGTGGAGACTGGCGCAGTGTCGGCAAAAAAATCTCAATGCCATCTAGCGTTTGGCGACAATTGGCATTCTTTCAAACTTTGTAATCCTGTTTCTGTCAAGTACTGAAATCAGATACTTACTACTATTCTAATTTTACCAACTACATAAATGAAATTAAATATTCTTTTTATTGCACTACAAAAAATGCCAAGTGCTACATTGCATTCAGGTTTTTTCGTCGACACCAGTGCCAGTTCCCACTCTTGCAAGTTACCTACACTATGTTCCATGTTGTTCAAATTAAAAACAAACATGAACGTGGCGCCTAATTAGGAAAGTAAAGTGTTGATATTTGGAATATAGCAAGTTTTTTCTCTTTTTGTGCTTCTGATTCATTAAACGTTCATAATTTAAGTTTCATTTCTTTTTGTTCAGTTGCGAAGCTATATAGACAATAAAAGTGTTAAAAGTACAACTGCGTTTTAATTAGTTAGTTCAGGCCTAATATTAGATATTTTCCATTCAGTATGAACGAACTCTTATTACTTTTTGAATAACTCCCGCTCTGGGAGTTTTCTACATTATTCCCTACTTCTATTATAGATTTGAACCGTAGATAAATATTAGAAGAGGGAGCTCCCAAGAATTTGTATAATACAGTGCTAAAGCTTGACATTTAGCATTCAGTGACTTCTAACAAGAGGCCCGGCTAAGCACACTCCAGCAGGCCACTTCGTGCATCCAAGTTCAGATTATGTAGAGGGGAGGGTCAATGGAAATTTGATACTTAGGCTTTTGCAGGATACTCTACTCCCGAGATATACTTGCAGCATACGCTACAGAGTGAAAACAGGTTACGGAAACGGGATTTTTAACCTAGAAAGCAGAAGTACCAGCTCGGTGCAGGAAAGAAGTATTTGCGCCCAAAATCAGCCTTTAATTTATCTGCTGTATTTCTTTAGTAAACTTGAACAAGTGATCTGTGTGCTGACCCAACCTGTTTCTCAGGCCAAGATTGCTTTCCCCCTGGACAAGATTACTAACAAATAGTAGAGTTTACCCAATCTCAATATTTGGGAGATTGTTACCTTAACCGTGTTTTAGCATCACAAGAAATCTTAATCCCGCAGACCTTAACTTTCTCGGATGCTTACCAAACCAGATGTGTTCACTTAGATTGTCACCTCTTTACGAGATTAACGGGCACAAGTTATTCCACAAATTACCTGTAACGTTTCCGGTAAGCATTTTCCTAATTTCTGACACCATTTAGGTCCTTGAACCGGCGAGGCAAAGTTAGTCTTCCTTACCAGATACGTAGTCATGGCAGACTGAAACACACAATAGATAGTCCTGGTACTTAGCCATAGCATTTCAGGATAGATTTCACACTCAACTCGTATGTACTCTTATTAGCAATCCAGCTCTCACAAGTCTTTGACAATGACAATTAGTAAAAAATAGATTACAGAATACAGTGGTGAGATCAGAAATAAAATTCTCGACTATTTGAAATATCGTCAAATATTTCAAATCTGGCTCTCTTTAAGCCATAATATTCGACCAATTATTTATTATTTTATTATTTTTTTTTATCTTTCTTACCGCTATCAATACTGACATTGATACTACAACTTTTTAATGCATCTTCTTTTCTGGTTTAAAACGAAAACGCTTTCGTAATCTCATCACCGGAATGAAATTCCAGGCCCTGCAGTGTGTTGTTGCAGCTCAGTCCAAATTCAGAATCCCCTTTTACCAAGCCGAGACCAATCCCACAGCGTCACTACAGAATATACCTTGCAATAAAGTTTGTTAATCTGAAATATTTTATAACGATAAGCCTACTTAACCTGAATGATTCCTCTGTCTATGAAAAAGAGACTAAAAGTACTTTCTGATCTGCTTAACATATCGAAAGCTGGTTTGCGTCGCTGAAAAAAAATGTAAAAAAAATGGCTTGGAGTAGGTTACTATGTATTTACTAACTCTGGTATAACTGCAACATCAGGTTTTCTTTTTTGTTTTGGTTCTGTACGCGATTTAGGGCAATCGCTTCTGATACTGTGGAGCAAACATCGATCCCGCCGGCATTTTATTAGATCACAGAGGGAATCCAGGGGGAAAGGGCATTAAAAGCAAACTGATCATCCTTTAATCTCCTTAGCATATTTCAAAGCGCACCAGAGCTGGAAATTTTCTGATGGAATTGTTTCGTCCTAAGTTTACAGCCATGCCTCGTATACAAATCGGTCGGGGAAAAGATAATAAATGGATGGCTTACGGCTCTTTACTAAGCCACTGCTGGTGTTGTCTCTAAAGTCTTCGTTATTTTTACTAATTTTGAATTTCATAGAAGAGCAACTAGGTTTAAAATATAACTTAAAATACAAAGGACAGTGAAAGTAAAATCTGATTGTTCGAATTGATTATTAGGAGGCTTGTGTAAACATGTGTATCTTAAAGTATAAAGAGAAATACACGATCTAATTTATAATGCAAAAATAAACATAAGCAGTTTTGCACATTTTCGTAGTATGGGCTCCAAACTTAAAATAGGAGATGTGGGTGGAAAAACAGCAAAAAAAAAGATTCAAGAAGTATGACACATTTTGTGTTACAAAATGTAACACACTAACAATTAAATAGAAAAAGTCATTTAAGAGCCAATTAGTCAGGATATTATAGCTATTGACCATTTGGAAAGTAAATGGGTTGCTTCAACCATGTCAAACGTTCATTTAACCCGGTGATGATTATTTTGCATGCTAAGTGACAAAACCCAAAAGAGCAAAATTCAGACAGGCTATAAATTTCAGTTTTTAAATTGACTTAAATTTACACTCTTGCCATAATTATGGTCAGAGTTATTGAAAATTGTTCTCTTTGGTAAAAACTAGATGATTTTGTTATTATTATACTGCTTATATTCCTTTTTTATTTTAATGCTATTATTGCACTATTTTGTTGTTACTATTAGATATTAGGTTTCAATGTTGGGTTGTCCTGGGTTTCATATATCAAATTAATTGGTTATTACAAAATATCTTCTTTCCAATATGTACCACCTCCGTCATTTATGAAATTAAATAAAAAAACCCAAGTTTTTTTTTAACTGAAAGTAAGGAGTGACATAAAAACTTAATATTTGAAAACGATTCAAAATGTATGACCCCCAATAGGTTAAGAAGCCCTAACTTTCCTTTGAAAGCGTAGTTGACTTTGTGAATCAAGATTTTGCTAGTGTTTGAATTCTTACGGGGAAAAATGTGTTATCGCTCATTGATTGTATTGCTCATTTATTTTCACAAATTGACGAGACAAAACTGACGAAAATGTCATAGTCCCCCAAAAATCTTATCATTTATAGGCAGTCAAATGAGAAACCTTAGATAATCTCGGTTTTCAAATACCCAGAAACCTAATTTCGGTCCAGGGAGCAAAATTTCCTATTTCGATGTCCTTTTTACTATGACTTTCCTATTGGTATACGCCCTTTTATTGTGGGGACATTGATATGACGCTATGGTCCGTTTCAAGGCCGATCAATTGACTGTGGTCCAATCAACTAGGTAATTTATCAATCATAGAGTCTAGGAAAATTTAGTAAGAAAAATTTGATATTCAGTTACAATTTTAATGCATAAGTCAAACGAAAAGAATCTTTGCGTTTCTATGATCTAAAAAATTGTATTTTAGTAAAAACAAAAAATTAAGATATAACTATCAGAAATTTCCAGGATATTTCAATCACATTGCTGTAAATTGTAGAATTCTAAAATTTCACTCTTGTGGATAACCTGCACTATACACAGAGCCGAATTTAAATCTTTGGCACCCCTAGGTCAGAACGTTTTGGTGCACCTAGGCCCAAACATTTTTGTGTCCCTAGGCTTAAGCAATGTTTTTCGGCGCGATCCGAATATTTACGGGAACATCCTCAAAATTTGGGGATTGTGGAAACCCTGAACAGAAGGTAACTGATGACTGATGAGCCAAGCACAAAGCACACATTGCTTTTGATGATGAATCACACCAGCATAGTTTGTATTTAGAAAAAAAATCGCTCAGTGTTTTTTGGCGCCACTTGGCATTGTACACCCTCAGGTCCGGGCCTATACATAAATCTTGACCTGACTTTACGCCAAATATTCAAATTCAAACCCCGTATTAACGAAAAATTCAAAATCTTGCAATGTAAGTTAAGGTTCATAATCAATGGCAAGAAGAAAAATAAAAGAACTTTACAACAGAGGAAAAAAAGCAGTTGGAAAAATGTGTAATCCACATAACAACAGCTAACTTGTAGCATAGAAGGGGGTGTGGTTTATTTGGTAGAATTATCCGCCTCTGGGAGGGTGAACCTTAAAACTAAAAACGGTAGTTAAAATGGGTTCACTGATTAATTAACGAAATACCTCTCCCCAGGTAGACGATTTGGCTTAAAAACACATCAACAATTAAATAGAAAAAGTCATTTAAGAGCCAATTAGTCAGGATATTATAGCTATTGACCATTTGGCAAGTAAATGGGTTGCTTCAGCCATGTCAAACGTTCATTTAACCCGGTGTAATATTAGCTTAGTATTTTCGTTTTTTGACTCGATCAATTAAAAAAAAAACTTAGCTTAAAATTTCTGTCATGGAGACATTTAACCTGAGTTCAGCCAGAAGGGCTACGGTAAAAAATTGCTCCAACTTTGTCAACACGTAAATATTCCTCGATAGAAAACCTGTGCCTTTGAATGTGTGACATACAGGCCTGTATGTCACATACACCTGACCCACACGACACCTGACCACCTGACACCTGACCGATATGTGACATACAGGCCTGCAATCTTCCCCCCCCCCTGGTCCAAATCCCTCATTAATTTCCCTTTAGAAAATTACAGAATAAGAATCTTTAAACATCTAAAGGTTTTAAAGTTAAATTCATTATTCAGTAAGATACGTGCTTGTAGATTTAGTATCTAGTTCTTTGGAGGACGACGTTTGAGATTTTGGTGTAGAGCCTGCTTGTCCTTCAAAATTTCTTCTCCTCGGGAAGTAGAGGGCTGGTTAATCGATTCTTCTTGTTGATTTCTTGACTCGGGAGAGTTAAAGGATTCCTGGGAGCTCGGGGAAGGACTCAAACGTTTTCTTAGGATGTCTCCATTGTTTGAAAGCCATGTCCTCCGGAGGATGGAGAATTGATTGCATCATTGTTTCCTTCCAAGATATCCAGTCCTTTGGTTTTACTTTTGATGCTGTTATGTCAGGTTATTGTTGTTCAAGGGTGACCGGGTTCGCTTCAAATGTACTTTGTCTTGTCTTAATCGGGTAGTTAAAAAATCTATCGCAATGTTTGTCTTTGGGACTGATTCACCTGTTCGGAATTTTTTCCACCAGGTTTATGTATAGCCTTAGTTAATCTGTCTAATAATGTTAGGGATCTATCTATGGGTGTGATAGGAGGTACCATATCGTCAGGGAATCGTTTTGGGGGGCAAGGAGTTGAGATTCTATCGGGGAAGAATTGAGTTTGTGGGGAAATCGTATAGTCTAATCCTTCCGACTCTCCGCTTGAAGATGAATCGCTCTCCTTGCGTTTTTGCGTGCTGGGGGTTTTATCTTTGGGAGTAACCATATTTGCCATTGTTAGAAATTCGTGAAATTTTTCCTCATCACTACTATTTTCAAAATATCTTTGTTTAAAATTCAAAGGTCTAAGTTCCCTCAGTCTTAATTGCGGTTGCTTATTTTCATCATCGGAAGGATCCGATGTTATTGTCCATGCTTCCGTGAATTTTGCCCTTTTTATTCGACTAATAGGAGTTTTATAGGTTTTTCCAGATTTAGGGTTTAAGAGTTTAAATGCAACATTATTGTCATACTTTTTTGTTATTCTATAAGGTCCTGAGTATCGATCAGGGAGCTTTTGCCGTCAGCGTTTGTTTCATATTTCAAGTAAACACAATCTCCTATTTGAACATTGATTTTCCCCTTAATATTTAGGATGTTTTTGGCTTCTTGTTTTATTTTTGATTTTTCAATTTCTTTTTTTACAAGTTGATACGTTTTTCTCATTATATTAATAGATTCTTGTTTAAAATCTATAGAATCATTATAGTATTGTCTTGATTCTATGATCTCATCATACGGGATTCGAAAATTTCATCCGAATAATATATAAAATGGGTTATCGCGTATAACTGGGGAGAAAGCTGTATTAATCACATTTGTTAAATATGGTAAAGTTTCATGCCAATCTCTTCTATCATCTTTTGTGTAAATTCCTAAAATATTAGAAAATAGCTTATGCCTATTTTCAATTTTACCATTGGCTTAGGGGTGGTATGGTATGGTATGGTATTTATTTGAAAGAATTACATTAAATCTTTGGTTACTTTTGAGACGAAATTAGTTCCATTATCACTTAATACAGTATTAGGGATTCCAAAATTAAGAAATATTTTAGCGAGTGCTTTGCTTGTGGTATAAGCACTTTGGTTTTTTAACGGTTTAGCAAACGTAAAACCAGAAAACTGATCTATTAGAGTACGCAAGTATGTCCTTTGTTGGATGTGGGTAGTCCACCACTAGTACCATACAAATCAAAAGAAACTATATCAAATGGAAACCTGGCTGTAAGTGTTCTCCCCATTGCTGGATTAAGGTAAATTTGAGGGGGTTTTTCTTAAGTTACATGTTTCACAACTATTTACGTAATTCTTCGGTTTTGTTAAGGCTGAAGTAACGAAAAAGTACTGCTTTAGTCTATGGAAGGTTTTACTTATTCCTACATGTCCGTCCATTTCTGAATGAAAAAATTCAAATGCGGGGCTTTCTAGACTTTGGGGTAAAACTGGTATTATGGAAGTTTGGTTCCTATTATTATCATCTGTCACAATTCTACACAATATTTTTTCATCTAAATCATAGTAGAAATTGTCAATTTCTTTTTTGAAAGATTTCAGAGTTTCAGGTAGTTCTTCGTCGTACAAGAAATAATCTGTTAGGGCAGCACAGGTTTTGTGTTTTTTTTTTACATATTTTTATATTATTTAATGAAAATGGGCCGTCTTTGTTCTCTTCCTTGACAGGATTATCGCTTTTTATTTTTAATTTTTTGTTTTTTGGAGCATATTTTGATTTTATTGCGTTAACTTTTTCGGTTTCATTTTCTAAAGGGGTATCATCTGGAAATCTACTTAGACAGTCATATGGGGCATTTTGTTTTCCCTTGAGATTATTCAAATTCATAATCTAAATCTTGAATCTTTAGGATCCATCTTGCTCGTATCCCCGTTGGCTTTTTGAGTCTGTAAATATTGCAGGCTTTTATGGTCGGAACGTAGTTTTAACTTTCTTCCCACTAGATAGTGTCGAAAATTGTCTAAGTGGTGTATAGTCGACAATAATTCAAGCTGTGTAGCTGAGTAATTACTTTCTCCAGGGGTTATGGTACGAGAAGCGTACGCTATAACTTTTTCCTCTCCGTTTATTATGTGAGAGAAGATTACCCCGATTCCCTTGGTTGTGGCATCCGTTGTAACAACGAATTGTCCTGTTTGGAAATCTGGTAATGATAAGATAGGTTCTGACATGAGTGCCTTTTTTAGGTAATCTAAGGAATTTTTGGGTTTTTTGCCCAAGTATTGTTTGTAGGATTTCCTCTGGTAAGGTCAGTTAGTGGATTTGCTACCTGTACGTAATTCCTTATGAATTTTCTAAAATAGCTCATTAATCCTAGGATTCAATCCATGAATTTGTTCGCCGTTATTGGATCAGTTTTTATGTTGTTTATTATTGTTTTGTTATTATTCTGGTAGACGAATTTCGAGTTAGCAACGTCTAATAATATTTTATTGGCTTTTAAAAAATTAGCGCCCATTATTGCCTGATATGGAAAATTTTTGAAAATTTTAAATCGAGTAGGAAATTTCTTGTTATCCTTGCGTATTGTTAGATACACAGATCCTTTTACGTCTAGACCATGCCCGGTTACACTCGACAAGTTGGGGCATACTTTACTCATTTTTCGTTTAATATCATTGGGCAATATGTTAAATAAGGATGTATTTACAATATTTACCGTTCCCCCTGAATCTATAAGGGCTGAAAAATAAATATTTGCGACATTAAAATTTTTGAATATCGGTAATATGTTATTATTTTCTGCACTTAAAAATGGTATAATCACTGGTGGAGACCTATAAAAATATCTGCCGCCAAATTTTGGTCCTACGAGTTTTGGAGGCTTGTATTGTTTCCCTGGGTTTCCCAAATGTTAGGTGTAGAACCTTCATTTTGTTCTACCTTGGTTTCCTTGATTGTTATTCGAAGTAGAGTTGGTATATTGTTGCCGTCGGCTGATATAATTACCCCTTGTATTCCTATTTCAACCGTTATTAGGTTGGTTTGTTCTCCTGGGATACTGATACGTATTGCGTCGGAAATTTTGATTTGGAATTTGGTGATTCTTTCTTGTCAAAAAAGTGTTCCCTCGGTTACTTCTTTCGGCGTACCCACTATAGTTTGTCCCCCTGGACAAACGGTTGCTCGTTCCCCTAAAATTGGGGCGATAATTGTTGTTTACCAAACAATTCCTGGCTATATGGCCTAATCGGTTACAGGTGTAACCCCTGATTGGTTGGTTATCGGTTTGTAATCTCAATTGATTATTGGGGGCGAAACGTACTTGTCTTGGAGATGTCTGGGTTCGATTTTCATTTCAAACGGGTTTTGGCGATGATTCTCTGAAGAAATATCGCGGAGAATCTCTTAATCTTATAAGGGTTTTATTTTCTACCCCATGTATCGATAATTTTTGATTTTGTAAGACAATTGAGTCAATTTTACATGCTCTCTCCATCTTTTGAACTGCCAAATCTAAATTTTCAATATCTTTGGCAATTAATAGACGATATAATTTTGGGTTGAGTCCCTGTTTAAATGCGTTAAGTATTATTTTCTCATATAATTCCCCTTCACCTGGACCTTATCGCGCTTCTGTTGCAATTCTACTTTTATGTATATGTACTCTCACATTTTGAGTCTGTTCAAATGTCACTATTCCATGTTTTAATTTATTCAGTGAACTAGTGTCAATCAATCTTTTCTGAAAGGCTTGATGCAATAACTCTATTGAGTTAATTGTTGAGGTAGCTTCTATACCTATGGTATTTTCAATTTGTTTCAAAAATGTCAATACCTGTCCTTTCAGTATTAAGAGTAGTATGCTTTTAACACTTCCAAGTTAATTTTGTGTCATTTCGACGAATTGTCCTAAGTGGATGTTGAAGTGGACCGGGACACAGGGAATATAAATGACGACCGGGACACTCAAAGAGAAATTACAGACCAGGACACCGGGACACAAATGACGACCGGGACATAGGGACAGAGGGAATATATATGACGACCGGGACACTCAAAGAGAGATTATAGACTGGGATACCGGGACACAAATGACGACTGGGACACAGAGAATATAAATGACGACCAGCAAACAGGGACATAACTACAACGGGGACGCCGGGGGCACAGGAGGATATATAAATGACGACGGGGACACAGGGAATGTTCGATTAGCAATCACCATCAACAAAGCTCAAGGGCAATCGGTAGGAAAATGCGGTATAGATCTGAATCTATCTATCTTCTATCTATCTTCTTATATCTATCTATATATATAAAAATAAGTTGTCTGTGTGTGTGTGTGTGTGTCGAGTGACGTCATGTTTGTATGTCGACTGACGTCATGTTTGTCGACTGACGTCATTATAAGGATTGAGCTGTATGCATCATGAAGTTGTTTGTCGACTGACGTCATGTTTGTCAACTGACGAAATTACATACCGGGACACCGGGACACAAATGACGACCGGGACACAGGAAATATAAATGACGACCGGGAACCTCAAAGAGAAATTACAGACCGGGACACCCGGACACAAATCACGACCAGGACACAGGGAATATAAATGACGACCGGGACATAGGGACACAACTACAACGGGGATGCCGGGGGCACAGGCGGGATATATAAATGACGACCGGGACACAGGGATTGTTCGAATAGAAACTGCAGACCGGGACACAAATGACGACCGGGACACCGGAATACAGGGAATATAAATGACGACCGGGACACTCAAAGAGAAATTATAAACTGGGGCACCGGAACACAAATGACGACCGGGACACAGCGAATAAAAATGATGACCGGGACACAGGGACACATCAGTAGAATAATGAGTTATAGATCTGAATACGGATTGTTTTTCCCATGGGCAATTGTATGTTGCATGTTCAAGATTCAGTAAACCTGACAATCTATTTATATGCACAGACAATGGGACAGCGAAGAATGTTGTATATTCGCATGTTTTACGTAGTAAAAACATATATATATATATATATATATATATATATATATATATATCTCTATCTCTATTCACAGGTGGGACACAGGGACACAACTACAATGGCGTGTAACGACTTACGCGCGTGGGGGGCTTGGGGGGGGGGGCTCGGCACGCTTTCTTTTCTTACTTTCTCTATCAGCCGCAAGTTTTTTGGCATAGACTCTTTGAGCAGCTTCCTCGGCTGTTGCCATTACAATTAAACATTTTTCCGTCCACGATCTTCTTACAGTTAAAACTTTGTCTTTGAACGTTTTTCTTAAATACCTTTAATGACGTCATCGTCATAACAAACATGACGACAGCTAACTTCATGACGACATGATGACATGACGTCACTCGACAGACATAACCCACAGACAACTTATTTTTATATATATAGATTTAATCATCCTTTGACTGACGTCATGTTTGTCGACTGACAAAATTACAGACCAGGACACAAATGATGACCGAGACACTCAAAGAAAAATTACAGACTGGGAGACCGGGACACAAATAACGACTGGGACACAGGGAATATAAATGAGGACCGGGACACAGGGACACAACTACAACGGAGACGCGGGGAGGGGGCAAAGGGGGATATATTAATGACGACCGGGACACAGGGAATGTTCGATTAGCAATCACCATCAACAAAGCTCAAGGGCAATCTTTATAATAATGAGGTATAGATCTGAATACGGATTGTTTTTCCCATGGACAATTATATGATGCATGTTCAAGAGTCGGTATACAAACAATCTATTTATATGCACAGACAATGGGACAGCGAAGAATGTTGTATATTCGCAAGTTTTACGTAGTTAAAAACATATATGTATCTATCTATATTAACAGGTGGGACACAGGGATACAACTACAAAGGCGCGTAACTAATATGGCGCGAAAACAGCTAAAACAGAAAAAACCTAAAAGAAAAAAACTTAAAAAAGGAAAAAAATAAAAAGGTAAAAAACTAAAAAGAAAAAAAACACCGGGACACAACTACAACGGGGACGCCGGGGGGCACAGGGGGATATATAAATGACGACGGGGACACAGGGAATAATCAATTAGCAATCACCATCAACAAAGCTCAAGGACAATCATTAGAATAATGAGGTGTATATCTGAATACGGATTGTTTTTCCCATGGACAGTTATATATTGCATGTTCAAGAGTCGGTACACCTGACAATCTATTAATATGCACAGACAATGGGACAGCGAAGAATGTTGTATATTTGCAAGTTTTACGTAGTTAAAAACATATATATATCTATCTATATTCACAGGTGGGATGCAGGGACACAACTACAATGGCACGTAACTAATATGGCGCGTAACGACTTACACACGCGGGCGCGGGGGGGGGCTTGGGGGGCGCGAAGTACCCACACCAACTAGGTTTAGGGGTGGCGCGAAGCGCCACCCCAACAGCTAGTATATAAATAAGTTGTATGTTTGTTTGTTTGTGCGCATATGACGTCATTTTAAGTATATTAGGCTTTGTATATGACGTCATTATAAGTATATAAGGGGCCATTTAAAAATAAATTTCATGGTAAATCCTATAATGGCAGAAGAAACAGCCGAGGAAGCTGCTTAAAGAGTTAATACCAAGAGGCTTGCGGGGGGGGGGGGGCGAGGCGCCACACCAACAGCTAGTTCATAATAATAAAAACACATGAAACTTCATTATTGGGATTACCCCTTTTTTGGTCTAATCACCTGAACCATCAAACTTGACAAGACCAAACAAGCAAAAGAAGTAGCAAAAGAAGCAGAAGTAAAAAAAAACTTTTCATATCCTCGAAATATTCCAAGATTTGCAGTCAGGCAAATTAGCTTCAAAAAAAATAAACCAGATTAAATACATCTAAGCATAAAGATCTAGATTTTATAGATGCTACTTTTTATTTTAATTGAAGGTAAGTTGAAAATAAATAATGCCAATTACGCATCAACCTAATCCATCGCAATTCAAAGAAGGATCGACCCCTAGAACCGATACAAATGCAACAAAAAAAAACCTAAAAGAGTATAGTTATTAGAAGTCAACACGAGGATGTTCCCTGTACCTTAGATCCTAAAAATAGGAAAATAAGATATAAAGCGAACCGGCTTTCAGGTGAAGGAATTTTTTAGGAACCCTTTGATAGGCATTATATACGTAGTGGAGGCATAGGTGCAGAACTCTTGACAGGGGGTCCGGCAGATGATACTGACGAAAAAGGCCTGGAATTTCCTGTATCAAACAGAACAGATGGATCGTTTGTCATACCCCTACTAGCCGGAGATAGGCATTTGGAGGTTATTAATGATGATATTTTAGGATTCATGGGAAACAAATTGGAATCAGAATCTGAGCCGGACTCAGATTCTGAAATGAGGGACTTGAAAATAAATCATCTGAATTATCAGATTTATACAATCCAATTTTGGGACGCTCTAGATTTTTAAATGATGCAATCAAAAACCTTATAGAATAAGAATGACCTGCAAGTATTTGGAAACAAAAAGAAGTAGTAACTGCAGAGCCCTTTTCTCTAACATTTAAAAGTCCTATAGAGAGACGAACAAAAAAGAAAAGAATGCCACCAAGGAATTGTAACGCAGTATTCTGATAGCTGGGTTCTTGACCATTGTTGGAAGGACTTTTAAAACTCAGTCAGTTCCAAGATACAGACACATGATCGATTACTGGATTGATCGTTTTGGCCCTTCAGCTGAAGCATGTTTTTGTGCGTTTATAAAATGTAGGCTTGGAAAAAGATGTGAGGACTTCTGCAGTTTTGGATGCCCACTTTGTTGACTGTGGATTACGTTTTAAAAGGCATGCTATAAATTCGAAATTAAAATGGCCGAGTATGATGATGATGACGAATACTATTCATTATCCCGCCCGCCATTCAATTATCCTTTGAACATTCTTACGAAGGTAGTTATTTTGGGTACAATAAATATTGACAAAGCAACTAATGTGACCATGTTTTGGGGCCTCTGATCGAACATTAGGCTTAAAGCCTTGGTTTGAAGCATGTCTTGATCCACATGAATCAGTTTTGAAAAATAAATGCAGCTTCTGCAGTTTTAACTGTCTTTGTGATACTATTACTATTACTAACAACTCATCGCAACTCCCACTTTGGGTAACGTCCTGTCGAGGGATGGGACACTTTTTTCTGATGAAGATTCGTGTCTTGAGCGGTGAAAGGACCACTTCTGTTCGCTCCTCAACAGCACTAGCGCGTCTGTCCCTCCTAATGATAATTCCAGCCAACCTAGCAACTAAAGACCTGAAACAGATGCTGCTCCAGACAAGCCTTTCAGCCCCTCAGAAATCGAATATACAATAAAAAGGCTCAGGAATAATAAAGCTAATGGTATCTACGGCTGAAGCTCAGAGCTGCTAAAATATGACGGTCTTGCAATGCTTCTGTAACTCCAAACTATGTTCTCTACAATCTGGCAAACAGAGATAATCCCTAGGATTGGCGGAAGGGTGTCATCATCTTCTTACGGAAGAAGAAAGGCTCAACGATCGACTACTCCAACTACTGGGGAATAGCCCTAGTGTCAGTCCCTGGGAAACTGTTTTCAATGGTCGCCCCAGAGCTCTTCAATGTCATCGTAGATTACATTATGACAAAAACAACTTCACGTCTCAGATTTGGGCTCAAATTTGGAGATCCCGCCATCAAAGATGTTGATTTTGCTGATGACTTGGCCATTTTGGTGGACTCCATGGGGCAATTGCTGGAAGTGCTCCAAATTCTATGAGAAGAGGCTGCCAAAGTAGAATTGCATATAAACTTGAAAAAAACTAAAACTTTGGCCATAGATCCGTCTTCTCCTGCTGTTAACTCTCCAGTTAGCCTGGACAGCACCACTGGGATTGAAGTGGTTCAAGAGTTCACCTATTTGGGCTCCATACTCTCTTCAGATGGCTCTCTTCTCCCCAAGCTGCAAGCGAGATTATTCAAAGCGTCTTCTGCCATGGGCAGACTGAACCGTCACCTCTGGCGAAAACCGAACATCAGTCGTACAACAAAACTGTGGGTCTTCAACACCCTAGTCGGAGCTAAGACATGGCAAGCGTCAGCTGCAACCCTCAAGGAAATCGAAATATTCTATTCGAAGAGCCTGAGGGGGATCAAGGTCCCAAGATGATCCGACGTCGTCAGCAATGAGAAGCTTCTGCAGCTCACAAAATATTCTCGATTTTCAATTCAAGCAGCCGAGCGAACCTTACGATGGTCCGGGCACCTGCTTCGAATGCCACCACACCTACCAGCAAAGACAATCTACGACTTTAACCCTATCAAAGCTGGTTGGAAGCAACCTCGTGCCCGACCAAAAAAACGTTGAGCCGACAGCGTGTCCGGGTTCCTGACGATGGCAAACATCAGATCGGGCGAAGAGCAAATACTCGCCATGGATCAAAGCGGATGGAGGAGGCAGACGTCACTCTCTACGCCAAGCAGCTCCTTGCAGGAGACATAAATCAAAGTAAGTCATCATTTTTACTAATAATACTAGCTAGGTAAGTGAAGTTTTCTACTTGATCGATCTTTTTTCTACCCAACGTCACCCTTTCATCTTCACTTATTCCTAGCCCTAGCGAAGTAGTCTTATTAACATTAATTTACAACCCTATTCTTGCATCCTTTTAAGGATGCAAGAAGGATGCAAAGAATGAATAAACTTTTAAAAGTTTATTCATTCTGCTCACATTTTCATCTAGAATGTTTGTATTGTCAGCATAATCTAAGTCCAGTCAAGTTTTGCTTCCTCATTTGATTCCGGGTTCTTCCATTATCCTTACTGTGCTCCTTAAGAAAAGATCCTTCAAAATGATCTGTCTAAATAGGGATAGAATTAGAGCACAATCTTGCTTAACTCCTGATTTAATACAAAACCAGCTACTAACTTCTTTTCCTATCTTAGTCGCAGCAATGTTATTCAGATAGTGTCAAAGAATAAGATCCTTGCTATCAAGGGGTCGAGTCACACTATCCAAACGTATTTCATTGAAATTGTCAACATTCAGGATACATAATAATTTCTGCACAGCCTAGTCTGTTCTGTTGCAATTCACACATAGCTAGTGGAATACAAAGAGGAATAGCTATAAAGAGGAATACAAAGTGGAATAGCTAGTGGAATACAAAGAATACAAAGAATATTTATAATTTCTTCATTTGATCATTTCAAAAAATGAAAATATTCAAGAAACGAAGTTTTGAAAGCCAGTAGTTCCAGAGTTGTATTCAACATCAAAGATGGGTCAACACCCGTGTCTCGAAACTACTATACACATACTATGTTTATCGCGTCAGTATTTTCACCAGTATATGCAACAGCTTTGGTCGTCCTACTGTGATACTTTTCTTTGGAAGAAATAAATTTTTCCCTAATTGACAAAGAATAACTCAAAGCATTAAACTAGGGATTTTCGAGTTTAACTCATAAGAATTGATAATTTCGTATTCTTGAGCGTTTGTCATTGATGTTTCAGGCTGCACCATTTTTATTCTTTTCCTTTGTCATTTTAGTCGACTATTAGGCCGAAAAAGAACCAACAAAATAGAATTCTAAAGTAAATAAATTATTTTTCAATAAATAAGAAAAGCTGCAAAACTGTCAACATTTATGAGTTTATAATATGAAAAAGTACCTAACAAAATAGTTTAAGTTCACGGCCAACAAGGTATCTTGTAAAACTGTCAACATTTATGAGTTTATAATATGAAAAAGTACCTAACAAAATAGTTTAAGTTCACGGCCAACAAGGTATCTTGTAAAACTGTCAACATTTATGAGTTTATAATATGAAAAAGTACCTAACAAAATAGTTTAAGTTCACGGCCAACAAGGTATCTTGTAAAACTGTCAACATTTATGAGTTTATAATATGAAAAAGTACCTAACAAAATAGTTTAAGTTCACGGCCAACAAGGTATCTTGTAAAACTGTCAACATTTATGAGTTTATAATATGAAAAAGTACCTAACAAAATAGTTTAAGTTCACGGCCAACAAGGTATCTTGTAAAACTGTCAACATTTATGAGTTTATAATATGAAAAAGTACCTAACAAAATAGTTTAAGTTCACGGCCAACAAGGTATCTTGTAAAACTGTCAACATTTATGAGGTTATAATATGAAAAAGTACCTAACAAAATAGTTTAAGTTCACGGCCAATAAGGTATCTTGTAAAACTGTCAACATTTATGAGTTTATAATATGAAAAAGTACCTAACAAAATAGTTTAAGTTCACGGCCAACAAGGTATCTTGTAAAAATGTCAACATTTATGAGTTTATAATATGAAAAAGTACCTAACAAAATAGTTTAAGTTCACGGCCAACAAGGTATCTTGTAAAACTGTCAACATTTATGAGTTTATAATATGAAAAAGTACCTAACAAAATAGTTTAAGTTCACGGCCAACAAGGTATCTTGTAAAACTGTCAACATTTATGAGTTTATAATATGAAAAAGTACCTAACAAAATAGTTTAAGTTCACGGCCAACAAGGTATCTTGTAAAACTGTCAACATTTATGAGTTTATAATATGAAAAAGTACCTAACAAAATAGTTTAAGTTCACGGCCAACAAGATATCCTGTAATAAACATCCAGCGGTTTTTGATCCTATGATAGGTTTCAATGGTTTCGACTCTCTGTTCTTTCCAGTCATACATATCCCTAAAAATAAAAATATACTTGTGGCAAAGACAAAATAAATCATAAATGGTGCATGGGGACTTCAAAGTAGGACATGTAAACACAAATTTTTGCTGTCACTGAAAGATTAATACAAAAATTAAGACACGGCCCGATTCTATGCATATCCTTTGTTCCTATTAACTTAAGAAAACAAAGCTTTTCTGAGGGATGTAAAGAGCGAAGTTGAAACTTCAAAAGAATAAAAATTATTGCTGCATAGTCCATCTGAAATACATCGATAAAGCTAGGGCAAATAATAAAAACACAATTATTAAAACAGGTCCCGAGTCTATGCATATCCTTTGTTTCTATTAATTTAAGAAAACAAAGTTTTTCTGAGGGATGTGAAGAGCGAAGTTGAAACTTCAAACGAACAAAAATTATTGCTTCACAGTCCATCTAAGATATATTGATAAAGCTAGTGCGAATAATTAAAACACAATTATTAAAACACGTCCCGAGTCTATGCTTATCCTTTATTCTAATTAATTTAAGAAAACAAAGTTTTTCTGGGAGAAGCAGAAAGCGAAGTTGAAACTTCAAACTACCAAAAATTATTACTTCACATTCCATCTACCATATATCGATAGAGCTAGTGCAAAGAAACCAATTGATAATATTTCCCTATGTTTGTATGATTATAGAACACTAGCGCTTTACTGAAAACACAAAACAATATAGGTGTTTTGGTGCAGTAAAAGCAAGCCGATTAAGAATAATTTTTGAAAAAAATAAAGCATCTTAGGATTGTCGCTTTATCCATTTTTTCGTGTAATTTGGTAATACTTTTGTACAATCAGCTCACTCCAATGATTGGATCTCGTTTTGGTTTTGGAAAAGGACATTTTATAATTAGTTTGCAGACAAGTCCGAAGTAAAGTCATCTTGATAGTATTAGGAAAATAGACTAGCTGTAGAATTTGTATTATAACTTGGAATTTTCTGTTGTATCTCAACTTGACTTGAAATCATAACTAGAAATTCATATCAGAAATCATAACTAGAATGTATAGAGAGAAATAACTGGATTTCCAGAGCTTATATTATGTTGTTGTTTTTTTTTGTTATTCACTTCGGGTAATATTAAAGCGTGTTTTTTACAACTTAAAATTGTATATTACTCACTGTTCGTGTTATAGCTGGTGAGACCAACTGTTACCTGATAAATCAATCCAATATTTGTCGGTGCTGTTCAATGCCTTTGTGGCTATTAAGATAATATTTATTTTTATGCTTAAGTCTTAAGATAATTTTAATTGCATACTGAAAGTTACCGATATCACAGGTGGTTAAGAGTTATGATATGCGTAATAGATTAGTTTCTTGTTGTCAGGCTACGTACTCACTTTTGACTCCTAAATCAATATTCTTGTTTTTTAAACTGGTCTTTGAGTATTTTCAGTAAAGCACTAGTTTTAATAATCATACAAACACAGGGAAATATTATCAGTTGGCTTATTTGCACTAGTTTTATCGATATATGTTAGATATACTGTCAAGTAATAATTTTCGTTCGTTTTTAAGTTTCAACGTCTTTACTTCTCTCAGGAAAACTTTGTATTTTTTTAAATTAATATTTACCCGTTTTGAATTTAAATCAAACAGTTTGTGGTCACGAACTTTGTAGGGAGTGACCCGGCTCAATAATAACCGAAACTCCAAAAACCAGAATTTTGATACCAATACGTGCATCAAAAGAATCGGCTTTTTAGGCTGACTTCAAATATAAAAGTTTCATCAAGTTTAGTTACCCATCAAAAGTTAGGAGCCTGAGAATATTTGCCTTATTTTCAAAAAAGAAGAAACACCCCCCAGAAAAGCTATAGAATCTTAATGAAAATCACATCATCAGATCCAGCGTATCAGAGAACCCTACTGTAGATGCTTCAAGCTCCTATCTGCAAAAATGTAGAATTTTGCGCTTTTTGCCAGAAGAAAGATCCCGGTTGCGTCTTTATTTCTTTATTTTCTTCCCAGGGATGATCGTATAGACCCAGTGGTCCTAGAATATTGCAAGAGAGATCATTCGAACAGAAATTAAAAGTACCCTTTTTAAGTGACCAGAAATTGGAGGGCAACTAGGCCCTATCCCACCTAATTTCTTTCCCAAAGTCACCCGATAAAAATTTTGTGATAGCCATTTTCTTCAGCATAGTCGAAAAATCCAATAAATATGTCTTTGAGGATGACTTAATCCCACACAGCCCCCGGGGGAAGGGCTGCAAGTTGTGAACTTATGCCCATTGTTTACTTATAGTATTGGTTATGGGGCAGTATAAGGACGTTTTCGGGGGGTATCTTTTCTGGGGGGGGGGGGGTTCAGGGGGAGAAGGTTACGTGGGAGGATCTTTCCATGGAGGAATTTTTCATGGGGAAGGGAATTTTCCATGAAGAGGGTGCCGGATTGTTAATCTAGAAGCAACCATGTCATGATCTATTTTATTTTTTTCTAGGGGGAGTTCGTTTAAAGTTTCGACTATACTGATTCCAATGGTGCAATTTCTATTTTGACCGTACTCTATTTTCGAGGGTTTCACGCTCTTCCTCAAAATCACAAAAATTAGTTTTCGCAGTAAATTTTTACTTTTAAGATTAACCGAAATAATAGTTACCATTCCTGAATCAGTGCTAGATGACAATTTTTTCCCATAAGGCAGTGTTTTTAAACGTGTTTTTCAAGTTTTGGCTACTATGTACTTAAGTTGCTCTTTACTAGGTTAAAACTACTGCTGCAACCATGATAGGAGGCACAAAACCATGACGAAAAAACCCGGATACTGATAGTCCCGATACCGATACGCGCGACACCGCTACACATGATACCAATACGCCCAATGCCGCGACCAACCCTTTTCCCTTTGACTATGGAGTGTTATATCACGAGAACCATAATTATTGGATCTTTGAACTATCTTAAACAAAATGGCTATATCAAAATTTTAATCAGACGACTTTGGGGGGGGGGGGGGGAGGCTAGTTGCCTTCCAATCTTTTTGGTCACCTAAAAATGGTACGAGAAAATTTGATTTCCTTTCGATTGAGCCATTAAACATCTCTCTGTTATGTTCTGGTCACCCGCTAGCCCTGATAGAAAAGAAGGGGAGACAGATCAGTGCTACCCATGCAAAAACGAAATTTTTCTTGTTGCTCAAGGTGGCGGACTGCGATTATCCTATATAAGATTTTCAGCCATGCTAATTGCAACAGTGTACTTAATTTCGACCTGACACCATTTTTGAGGGGCTACAGACTCTTTTTCAATATGACCATAAATTTGTTCTCGCAGTAGACTTTTACTTTTAAGATTAACCGAAAGAATAGTTACCATTCCTAAATCAGTGACAGATGGCAATATTTTTCACTAGGTAGTTTTTTATCAAAACGCATTTTTTAACTTTTGGTTACTACAGGCTGCGGTTTTCTCTTTACTAGGTTGCAGCTACTGCTGCAACCATGATTATTTCTTTTATTAGATTTTACTATATAAAATAGGTATTTAGATAGCACCTTAGCAGACACCACTTATCGTAAGTTTTTTTTGTCCAGATAAATATATTCTTTGCGTGTGGTAATTTCAACACTGGTAGTTTTATTTTCCGTCTGACTTAAAACAAAATGAAAGAGGCTGACTTAACAAAAGAGGCTTCGAAAAATTTTAAATATACACAATATTGTTGTCATTTCAGTTCAAGCATACTACCTACTAAGTGAGCATAATTTAATGTTTTAAAATGAAAAAGTATGCTCATTAGCTTCTGCACTATTTGTTTGAATTGTTATTTCTCTAACTGTGTGAATAGCATAGGAGCTTGGATTATTATTACTATGGAATCATTGATCCCTTCACTAGGTAGTCACCATTTTAATAAAAAATCCAAAAGCTTAAACGTTCGATTTTAAGAGTTTTATGGCACATTAGGTTTCCCTTTCAGATTATGAAATTTGCATACAATCATGGTATGTATGAAATTCAAGCTCACTCAGCATTCAGCATCACTGAAAAATACAATTCTGACAATCTGACTTTAGCTTAGGTAAAAACAGTATGACAGATCCTAGATTAAAATATCAAAGGCGTATTTAAGATATTACAGTGACCTTAGTTAATACTTTGACTATTTTAACCTTACCTGAAAAGTTGCTGATTAAAGTAAATTCTTCCCTGACTTTCAGTGAAGCGAAAAACCTGTTCCACAATTGGCTTATACCGTGACCTTATTCCGAGCTTTAACCATCTAAAACAAAAATTATCAAATTAATTTTTTGCTGATAGAGTGTTTTGTCTTATTTGATGCCAAGAATTGTTGGTAACTGTTTATTCTGAGAATTTAGAGAGCAAATATTTAAAAATTAAAGATTTATGGAGATTCATAAAACAAAAGGCTCACTATTGTTGCATAAGGGAAGAGCACGTATAATTGAATATCTGAAAAATTAGTTTTATTCGACACTGCACATTTATTTGGATCGATCTCCCAGTGGTTATATATCTTGTGGACTTACTTAAACTATAGTTGAGTAGGTTTGTATGGCATAGTATAGAAAGTGAATAAGAGAGTCAAGGGAAATCCGGCATTTTTTATGTTGCTGGTGCCAAGACTCATGTTATAGAAAAATCCACAATTTCCAACAATTTTTTACGGGCCCAAGGGCAGCCCCTTTCCCCTTCGAGTGGGAGCTACTTAGAAAACCTCACCTTCTTGGTGCAGGAGCAGTTTTCTATAGCTAGAAAGGTTTCTAAGCAATCTGTTACCCTTAGGCTACATTTTCAAAAAACCCAGAGCTGCAAAATAGGATTAAACATTTACAATAAGACTGTTGGTTCAAATGTTTAAAAAATACTATTAAACTGATATTAAGGTCGCCAAGACCAAATTTAATTCAATAAAATGGCTATTTTTCTTGAAATAAAAGATTCTCTGGTAGATCTTTTTCTTCTAAAATTCGTTTAGCGGAAAAAGAGGATTGGATCTTAAGCCGTTCCACAAACTCGATTTTTAATAGGTCTTTTTAAGGTCACATTTATAACAGGAGTATAAATTCAGAAGAAATAGGGAGGGGGCAAATCTTATGTCTTAATAGCCAACCAAAAGTCACTTGGATTAGTGAATTCCTTGAAAGGGAGTATGTATTGACAAATTCAAATTCATAAGTACATTAAGTGAAAGCAAGATCATAAAAAGCCTTGGAATATAATTCAAGCAAAGTTAAAGAGACTCTTGCTTATCCCAAACGGTATTTCTGAAGCCTGTCAATTTATACAAATCAGTCAAGCCAGTGAAAAGAAGGTAATAAAATTAACAACAGTTACACCACTGCAAATTAAAAGTTGCAAAACTGCAAACTTAAATCATCAATAAATTGTACTAATCCTAAACCCCTAAAAATATGCTGAGAAAAAAGAAAATCAGAATAAAGCTTCCAATTTTTTGCCAAAAGCCGCAAAATGTCATCCTAAATATTTTACAATCGTCACGAAATGGGAGGATTAAAGTATTATGATATCAATAGGGACAAGCGGGGGCCTATCCCAGTGTACTATTGGAGTTACTAACCCTTCGTATCCCTTACATAAATACAAGCGGTCAGTACCACCATAATAGCTACGCAAACACAAGCGACCAGTACCAACATAATGTCTACACAGATACAAGCGCCATGTACTCCCACCACACCTAAGACGCACACAGCGCTATCTCAGCTACTGGTGATAAGAATATTTCCAGAAAACGTATGCCAACTGTTATTTCTTGAAGAAACATTGCCATGAATTCAAGCGCCATGTAATCGGTATCTTGCGTAAGGCATCCTGTGATGGATACATTTGAATGCCAAATATTTAACAAAAGTCACTAACGGCATTATTATTAACTAAACTTATAGATGGCGACATGTTTTCTTTTCCAATGAAATATTTTTTAGCTTCTAAGCAGTTTTTTTTTACATTGATTTATGCTATTTATGTATGGTGTAGGAATTGAATGTGAGACCCATGACTTCCTATTGTAACTCGACAGAGTCAACAAGTCATTGATGATATTATGTTCTTAGAAATACATTCTAGGCAATCAATATATCGTTTCTGGGACTCTACCTAACTAATGCTACGTATCATTGTATGATACTTGTATCATACATACTTTGAGGTATTAGTAATGCTAAGTAAGAATGGCGAATAGTGTTTGTTTTCTTTTCTTAATAAATGTATGTCTCATATCTCATTATATTGTAACAAGTTCACTGTGCAACAAATTTCTCAATTGGAGTTGGATATTTGGTAAATGCTATCAGTGATTTGTTTCCTGGTGCCTTTTTTTGGCATCATTCCGAGTATATGCATATCACAGTGATTGAAATGCTTGCTGGACAGACGTATTCTTTTGATGGTTAGTGAAACTTGTTTCGATCTCCAAAAATTTTAATGGCTACGACCGACCAAGTATCCTTTTTGTAATGTAATATTCTTGAGTACATTGGTTTTCCTTTACCGGGCTTGCGCATGAGTTTGGGTCCCGGAGTTCCCGTACTGGTCCCCATGTCCCCCTCTAGGGCCCAAATTCCCCACATTTCTTTTAACTTTGAGCTTTTTAATTAGATTTTTCTAAACATTTATCCATGTCTAAAAATTATATTAAATACACTTAAAAAAATTACTTGTGATATTTTAAAAATACAAAATTAAGATAATATAAATATGTCAGTGGTGATTTTTTATTAGAAAAACAACCTTTGCAGTAACATTTTTTGGAATATAAAATTTTGGTAAAATTCTAGTTAATTGACTTCTTGCTTTCTCAGAAAGGGTTTTGGTTAGAAAAATGATACTTTCAGAGATGAATCTACAGACTAAGGTATGTCCCGGGAAGGCATTTTGAAGCAATTACCTCCACTGCTTCCCCCTCTAAAGGGCCCTGGCCTTTGATGACTTTTAAAAATATGTGTGTTATAAAAGTGAAACCTTGCGAAACAGATCTTCTGCTTAATTGAAATACAACAAAATTGTTTTCAGCTTCATAACTTTGCTCAATTACATATTATAAGGTTTTAAAGATATGCAAATACATTTCCTAAATTTTGAAAAAAAACATTGATATGGCTCAAAATTCTACTCAAATAACAGGAATTGCATATTCAGAACTAAAGGCAGAGAAAAAGCAACTAATAACTGAAAATTAAGGTAAAATGTTGTTTTGTCAAAATTTCAATAGGTAACTGTCATGTAGACAAACTTCAGGACCCTTTAGAGAGAGGAGTGGAAGTGGGTACTTTAAAATACCTTCCCGGGATATACTTTAGCCTGTAGATCTATCCCTGAAAGTTTCATTTTCCTAACTTGAACCCTTTCCTAGATAGCAAGAAGTCAATTAACTAGAATTCTAACAAATTTTTAAACTTAGGATTTTTTTACTTAGATTTTCTCATGCGGCCGTGCCCGTAGCACCCTGTGTTTGGCCATCGACAGTAGATGGTTTATTTTATGTTTTGACCAATATTAATTGGGGCGTGGAAGGATAAAAATAGACATCACATTAAGAAAATGGAGATGAAATATTAAAAAAAAGTGTGTGCACATGAGAAAGTTATTATTTTGTTGAATACTGACCAAGACAAATATTTGAAAGTTGATGACGAAGACAAACTTCTTGCTCCTGTTGGAGGTAACAAGCTAATAACTGATGGTGATCCTATCACCATTTTTGGTGCCATGCCAAGAGAAAATATAATGAAATATTTGATGGAATGGATTCAAAGCATTATTTATGATGATATTCTACGTGCCATTATATCAATAAAAACATTTTATGCATCGCTTTATTATATTTCCATTAATCTTAGGGTAGGCTAGTAAATCGCACGTTTAAAATGTTTATTAAGAAGTCAGAAATGTAAGAAAAGGAGTTTTCAGAGACATGGGAACTCTCTGTGGTTGAATGGGGTATATTAGAATCTCAGATACGTTAACAAGACTTGGACCAAAGTCTGAGAGAGATGAGCTAGATTTTTTCCTAAATACACACAGACAAGCAAATAGCCGTTCAGAGAGAGAGAAAGAGAGGGAGAGAGAGAGAGAGAGGGGGAGAGAGAGAGAGAGAGAGAGAGAGACCAAAGCACATTCCATAGACACACAGAGTCAGACACACAAACACAAGAAGACAGACACAGAGACAAGAAAACACCCAGTCAGACACACAGCCACAGAGAGAGAGACAGAGAGAGAGAGAGAGAGAGAGAGAGAGAGAGAGAGAGAGAGAGAGAGAGAGAGAGAGAGAGAGAGAGAGAGAGAGAGAGAGAGAGAGAGGGAGGGAGAGAGAGAGAGGGAGAGAGAGAGAGACACACAGAGAGAGAGAGAGAGAAAGAAAGAAAGAGAGAAACATATACAAACACACAGAGTCAGATACAGAGAGACAGACACAGAGAGAAGCAAGCACATGTCAAGGCACACGGTCAAAGAGAGAAACACAAGTAAACAGCCGCTCGGAAACGCAGGCATCTAGAGAGAGAGAGAGAAAGAGAGAGAGAGAGAGAGAGAGAGGGAGAGAGAAAGAAAGAGAGAAACAAGCACATGCAAATACACAGAGCTATACACACAAACACACAAAGACAGACACAGAGAAAAGCAAACACCGGTAGGTTCGGGTTTTGGAGAAATCTAGCTCATCTCTCTCAGACATTTGTAAAAGTGCTGTTAACCTATATCAGAATCTAATATACCCCCTATGAACCCGCCAGTAGTGCCCCATGACTCTGAAAATTCCTTTTCTAACATTTCTGAATTTTTAATTGGATTAAAGAATATCTGAATTTAAAGTTTGAATTGTTATAATACCCTAAGAGTAATGGAAACCTAACAAAGTAATGCGTAAAATATTTTTATTGAAATAAAGGCATATAGAATATCATCATAAACAAAATGTATGCTTTGAAATCATTCCATAAAATACTTCATTATATTTTCTCTTGACATGGCACTTATTCCAGTTTTGGGTCGTAAATGAGTTTCAACATAGATTCAGCTACAACTTTATCACACATTTCATCATTAGTATTATTTGGCTCATTGACTGGATCTGCTGGTAAACCATCGATGATAGTAGTTATCTTTGTAGGTTCTTTGTTTTTCATCAATAAATCCATATATTCTGGTGTTATACTGTCTGCAAATGCTCTTTTCATTTTAATTGTGATTTCATTGTCTATTACCACATTTTTTTTTACATAGATTGCAGTTTCGGCACACTGATAAGTTACGGCTTATGATATTGGTGCACCAGTAGGCCTTTCTTTTCCCCTTTGCTTTTATTTGAATGGTTATACCAGAAAGATGTCGATAGGCTCTATCAGTGGGTAACGTTTAACCACCAACAGTAGCATGAAGCTGGTCCTCGTCGTCAATAATTATGTTTGCATTTTCTTTGAGCACAATCATCTCTGGATATATTACTCTAATATAACCACCATCATAGGAGTTGAATCTTTTCGGTACTCCAAATAAATTTAATCTCTCAGTGTCATGGCAATGCACGCACATAATTCCAATAAGATCACCGTTATTGCTTGCTTCATAGTTAAAATATTTGTCTCTATCAGCATTTAACGTAACGAGAACTTTATCATGTGCACACACTTTCTTTGAGTATTGCATCTTCACTTTTTTTTTAATATGATGTAAGTGTTTATCATTTCAGCGCACAATTAATATTTATTAAAACATACAGTAGACCATCTACCGTCGATGATCAACCACAGAGCAATACGGGGACGGCCACATAAAAAGTCCAAAAACGAAAAAAATTAATTTATAAAAATTCCGTTCCAAAAAAAGGTTACTACAAACATTGTTTATCTCATAGAAAAATTCATGACTGACATATTTATATCATCTTCATTTTCTACTTTTAAAATATCCCACTTGTTTTCTTTTCTTATAAGTATATTAATGTGATTTTAAGACATGGAAAAATGTTGAAAATCTAATTAAAAAATAAAAGGTAAAAAAATGGAGGGGATTTCGGCCCTGGAGGGGACATGGGGACCATTACTGGAACTCGGGGACTCATACTCATTCGCAAGCCTGGTAATGAAAAACCAGTGTGTTCAGGACTATAAATTACAAAAAGTATACCTGGCCGGTTATAATCATTACAATTTTTGGAGATCGAAATAAGTTTCATTAAACATCAAAAGAATATAGTAAGTAAGTAATTTATTGATGCCCACACATACATCATGAAAAAGTGGAGTAAATTAAAAAGAAAAAGATAATAATGTGACTTCTAATACAACTCAACTTCAAAAATCGCAATCATACAAAATATGTACAGGTAAGAAACTTCACAGTTTACGAAGGGACTTAGACCTTGCCGACTCTTCCACCTCAGGTGTCATATCCAGAGGATCATGCATATTATAACGGTTTAGCAATGAGGAATTTCTTTCGTGGAGTGGCATACACAGTAAAAATTTTAGGTACTTGCAATAAGCTTAACGAAGCTTCAATTCTTCTGTCGCTGAAAGCCACTCCCATAGAGGTGCGATATACAACAGGCGTGGTAGAGCGACAGCTGAATTCAGTCGAGATAGTACTTTTCTATTAAGCTTATACTTAAGGGAAGCTAATTAGACATAGCTGAGTCTAATTGCCTTAGATATATTTTCTACTAAAAGAGTTCTAGTGCTTGTTACGCTACATCCGTAAGTGATACCCAGGTATTTCAGCTGTTTTTCTGGAAATACTTTTGCCCCACATACAACAACATATGAAGTAGCGGGGGTAATTCGGGTCGAGTTTTGCATGCATGGTCGTGATCCAAAGATTAAAAAGTTTGTTTTCTTAGCGTTCACACTCAGGCCTAAACAATCATATCCACGAGTTAGCTGGTCTAGATTGCACTTGGGGAGTAGAGAGGTTGCTACTTATCATAAGTACATCGCCAGCGTAACACAATAGACTAAGATCACACAAACCAATTATAAGGCCACCATCAATACCTTTAGTTACAGATGAAGTCAAGATACTGGACAGCACAGGGTTAAGTGTTGAACCTTGTTTCAGACCTCTTATAATTTTCACTGGTCGTGACAAAGTTTCTCCATTTAAACTTAATTCTAATAATTATTATACCAACATTTAAGACTTATTAAAACATAAGCGTTAACTCTGCACTCCAACAACTTTGTTAATACTTGCGCTTGAATTATTGACTCGAAAGCCGATGATATGTTTACACTACATATAAATTGAGGCAAGCCCGAACTTTCCGCTTTAGCTATAACTCTTTTAAGAATCCTGTGAGCAATAGCACAATCCAAATTCTGACGGAAACAAAACTGACGGTAATCTAGCGAGCACTTCGATACTATTTCTGAAAGTATAAGACGTTATAACACTTTACTCAATGGGGTAGAAACTATTGGGCGGTAACCGGAGCACTCGTTTGCATTTTTACTCTTTTTTTAGTATATTAATAACTATACCAGTATGAAAAGACTGTAGCACTGTTGCAGGATCAATACACATCTGATATAACAAGGCAAGATGCTGGTAGAGTAAGTCAGACCCGTGCTGGAGGTGATCTGTAGATATGCCATCGAAACCAGGGGCTTTCCGGTGCTTTAACTGACGGATAGTACACTGTATATCTGCAGGAGCAATTACAGATATGCTTCTTTTTTTAGAAGTGACTGTAATTTACATTTTGAACTAGTTTCACTGTCACTTTCCAGCTTTAGATTCTTAGATTTAAAGACGCCATTGTAATACTTAACCCACTCTTCCTCACTAATGTGTGAGGCAGGTCGACTTTCCTGACGCGATTTTTTATAACACTTCCACATGTAATATGGATTACTGATCGCTTCTTTAGATACTCGGTCAGCGTTTTCCGTCTTTTCTCTGTCAACCATTATACTATATTCTTTCTTGGTTATTCGGAAAAGATGAAACAGGGTCCCACTTCTAAGCTTATTCGAGTCGAGCCATATGCAATACCACAAGTTGGCTCACCGTTTGGAAATTTTGAGTTTGTGACAGGTATCCCATCCCGGTTTGCGAGCATCTTTCCTAATTTTGCAGCTGTCTCTGCTACTTTCCTTGCATGAATTATCTAGCAACAATAAATATCCAAGGCTATTGGGTCTTTAATTCCATGTAGCAACAGATGATACGGTACTTTAATTTTGTTTAGAATACTATCAGATGTGGTAGCGTACAGCTCTCTGTTTATTTTTGACCACTTCGACTTAATATAGAATTTTCCACTTTTGGTGGTAGAGGCAACTGGCTTGAATAGAACTTTGAAATTTAGGCCAAGATGGTCACTAACTGTGTGTTCTGATTCAACTAGAACTGATCCCGATAGTCTTATGTTGGTTAAAACATTGTCGATATTACTAGTTGAGCCTGAATTATGAATAAAAGTAAATTGCTGACTTTTCGTATATGTGGAGATATCGTCAGGTAAGCTGGCGAGAAGCATATCAGTTAGTTTACCAGGACTGTTTGGGTTGCACTGAAAATCGCCAAAAAATCACGTAGCGCCTCTTGCCAAGTTTATGGGTGAGCCTACTTAAGCGGTTATACGCTTCTGAGAACTTTTTCTCCGATTGTTCACAGTTAAGGTTTGTCGCCAAGTAGACATTAATTAAGAAAAATCCAGATGGTCCTGGGAATTCTACTGCTAGATAATAATCACAAGATTCATGAAAGTTGCTATCGAGTTGATCATCAACTACATTAGGTGTACCACCAGAAGGCCTGCCACGACTATATCGAAGCTTAGCTTCGTGAAGGAAAAATAGTTTTTACAAGGAATTTGTTGCAGTAGGCCGAAATTAGGGTTAAGGCTGTCCTGGCTGAGTGGTTAGCGCGCTGACGTGGCCAAACACTTGGTTGGCCAACCACTTGGACATAATTATGTGTCTAAGGGGCACGGGTTCAATCCCAGTTGTGACCAGTTATTTAGTTTGGGACGGGAATCAGTGGTGTGACTCTGTAAGCTCAGCCAGAGTCGACCCAGTTCTAAATGGGTACCCAGAGAAATATGGTGAAGGTAAGCAGGAAGGGTGTGTTAAAGCACAGGATGGTTGGCCCCCAGCCTCCCATTGCATTTCCTGGATGAAGGGCCATGAAACAGAGATCAGCACCGCCGGTTTGGACCTTAAGGGTCTAGTGCCATCTTACTTACTTACTTACTATATGAGGGGTTAGTAACTCTAATAGTACACTGAGATAGGGCCCCACTTGCCCCTGTTGATATCCTGCTACAGATTAATTCAAAATAATCTATTAGATTTTATTATACTATCTAGGGTAGAATTGCAATGCATTTTAATAAATCTCCAAAAAATAAGCAAATACAAACAAATATAAATCTGTTGTGTACAAGCGTTGGATCCCCACAAGCCAGAATTCAGCTTAATATTTATTATTGCCACATTGTGTCGTTTTTAAAGTGGCCTGAAGAAGTAGCTGTTCCCCTATGTCTCTTTCGGGCCTAAACAAGAAGTTCAATCTGGAAGAATGACCCAGAGCTCAGAACTACGAGAAAACCGGGCTAAATTGCGGTTCAAAATATGAATAGCTTGCGGCCGCTATCTAAGGGGTAATGTTTTCGATATTAAACAATGAACAAAGCTAGATTTTAAAAGTTATCTTCGAAGAGTTAGGTATAATGGTACTGAATTTCCTAAGACTCCTAGCCAGTGGAAAAAAGTGATTAATGTCGCGAAGTTTGACGGATCACCTATGCCCTACCAAATCCCAAATGTATCATGGATCAATCATTATAGTAAGATATTTGAAACAGGGATATATGCGGTTCATTCTCGTTTTGCCACCCTCTGTCCTAATCTGTTGCCTAGGGAAATTACTCAAGGTCATATACCTCCCGTTTGTATTGACCATGTCAAAAGAAGTGTGTAGAGACTTATATCAAAATCTATTGATATCGACGGCATCAGTGCTTTTCACCTCAATACCGATTCGGAGGAATTATTGTGTAATTCCCTGATTCTTTTTTATTTGATAGCATTACGTCAATTTTGAAACGTGGTAAGGATCCAACTAGTTTCGCTTCTACGGAATAGGCCTATTACGGTTGCTTGTACTTTAAGTAAAGTATTTGAATATGTTATGCTCCCTGATCTCCTGTCTAAAGTAGATTACATGTCTAATCAGTTTGGTTTCAAGTCGCATAAAGGATGCCAACCTGCTCATCATGCTCTAGCTTTGCTATTACTTGAAGCGCATGAAAATGATTTGGAGGTTCATTCTGTGCAATTCCATGTTGCAAAAGGATTTGAATCAATATGCCACAGCCAACTTTAGTATTCTTTAATACAACTTGGTGTTATTGTGTCTATTATATCAACTCTTCGTCTTTGGTATTCTAATTCATTGTTCGACTCAAGTCAAGTGACACTTACATTCGTAATATGCCTATCCGTTCTGGTCTTAGGCAAGGATAAGTCCTATCCCGGTATATTTTTAATACTTGTCTTTATTCTGTTTTACAACGTATTATTCCATCATGGTTTTCAGGCCTAACAAATCTTTCGTATATTGTATATGCAGATGATTGACTACTGATTAGCCGCACTAAATCTAGCCTAATTAAGTCAACCCCGCGTGTTTCTAAGTCTCTTGAGGAAATCGGCGTCAAACCTAATAAAAAAAAAATGTGAATATTTAATTTTAATGCTAAACATCAAAGTAGTGATCTTGCTTGTGGTTCTTTTTCAGTTAAGTTTGTTTCTTAGATTTGGTGGCTTGGTATTGGTGTCTGTTTATCTTTATCGGCTTTTTGATCTTGTGGGCTTAATGATATTAAAAGTAAACTTAAAATTGGGTACGCAAAATTGTCCCAGACCTAGGCAGATTTTCACGAAAGGCTTTATCCAGACTTTATTATGCACATTGCAATCACTCTATATTGTTTCTGTCCGGTTTGCACCCATTTTTTAATAATCAGGATTTACAAAATATAAGAGTTCTGTATTTTTGGTATTGCAAATATATATTGTAACCACCATGTTCTTATAGAAATTGGAAAATTATTAGAAATGTTTGTGCCATAAATGTTATTTTTGTTTATAAAAAGAACTTTATGCTAGATTAGGTGCTGATGCCTGTCAAAGCTTAGGTCCTTACCACCCTTTAATTATATTGTATTGTCTGCGTTATTTTGTTTTTCTTTCCTTTTGTGTTTTTACTCCGCTTAAATTGTTAAAACAAGCGGGTAACAAATAAATTTTTATACTTTTAATGCTTTTGAGATTTTTTTTTCGATTATGTATAAAATTAAGTCTTGTGCACAAAATAAAATCAGGATGAGAACGTATTCGATCTATTCTTCTTACTTTTCATAACAAATCCTAAAAAGCTTTCATGACCCCTTTCTCGGAAGTATGCTTCTGATTTCTTCCGCTGATTACTTTAAAGGTATTTTGATCTGTTGAAAGGTAAGTTTGATCTGTTGAAAGGTATGTTGAAAGGTAAGTTGATCAAGTTAAACTTAAAGACCTGCTGCAATAGAAATTAAGGCAAAACGGATGTATAGTAAAATTCGTGTTTTTATTCATCTCCTTTAGCTATGACATATGAGATATTATTTCTCCGGTGACAATTTCAACCAATCTATTGTTCATTATAAGACTTTTTCCAACAAGTCAAGAAAATGATTGGAAAAGGACCGGTTGAATTTGTTGATTAAGAATTAAGAACCGTCCGATACAACCTTAGCTAAAGCCATAGATACTGCTATAATATTCATAAATTTCAAGGTATGATAGTACGGACGTGGAACGAAGGTCATAAGATTACTACTACTACTACTACTAATAACTCACTGCAGCACCAAGCCGCCTGAGGCCAACACAGCTAAAATATAGTTTGTTACGAGGAAGAACTCTGTTCCAGAGCTCAAAATGTGCTTTGATATTAAATGTACCCTTTCTTTGTTTCAACAAAAAATATAAACTTACTCAGGCTTGTACGGCGGTAATCCAGGTTCTTCAAACCATGCAGTTGTATTCATATTCAGTAATTTAGTGTAGACATCTAGTGGAGCCTCTTTTCTCGTAAATTCGAGGATTGTTTCAAATAAATTATGCAGTGTGATTGATTGGAACTTCCACTTTGACAAGAAATAGCGGATAAATTTATCAAAGAGTTCTGCAAAAATATATTACACTGTTCAGTATAGAGAAAAAAAAATCTTCTGTAATTAATAAGCCAGTATTTTAATCACCGGATTACTAGCACGGCGCATTTGTGGAAAAGTTTTTTCTTCTAATCTCGCTGGAACATTAATGCTAGTGCTCTTGCTGTTTTTCGACTTTTGCTAAATCAGACTCTTCTAAAAATAGTCTGTCGAAAGACTTCGACAGAATATGACCAAAGCCCTGTCCTCCTCGTGAAGGACAGGGCAATCCAATTTGTTTTGTGATTAAACAGGGAGGTAAATCTGATTTTTAGAGTTAAAGTTTGTACTTGAGCTCAGAAATAGAAACATAGAGAGTTTGGTTTTTGTCAGAGCACTGAGGCTGTAGCTGCTTGATCGTCCAAAAATAGGGTTCACTACTGTATTAGAAACATATTGAATCTGTCACCATTCATAGCATTAAGTCAGAACATATTTATTAGTTACTATTTAAATCATACAGCCTATTTCTTGTTTTTAAGATTTGTTTCGTAAGATTTTTCTTTTCGTTCTTTTACATAGGGAGAAACAGTGCATAAGTTTTTCAAAATTTAACACACCCTCTCTTGCCTCTTGACTGAATGGCATACCTACTTTTTGTTCCACATTGTATTTTGATCATAGTCGCAGTGTCAGATGTAACACAAAAAAGGATGAAATATAGCCCATAGTTGCCGAAAAAAAACGTTAAGAAAAAACTGTCAAGGGAGGACAAATCATCCTTTGAAGCTTATTCAGGAATGTTAACTATTATTTTGGTTGATTTTAATCGCAACGGTTTATTTCGAAATTTAGGTTAAACACCTACACACTCACAGCATATCCTAATCAAGACTGCATATAAGATACTTTCATTTTACCCCAAATTTTAGCCTTGTTTAATAGTCTGACGCCCATGCCTTTAATCATGTGCTGGAATTACCTAAGGGGAAACCACTGAAATGTCTATGAATTTTTTAACTTTGACTTTTTTTAACTTTGACTTTTTTTAAGCTATACTACTGTATGCCTGCGAGACATGACCGCTCAAGGCTGAAAAGGCTAGAGCTATGGACACGTTTGATCACCACTGCCTTCGCCATATGCTCCGAATCAGGAGATGATCTAGAACCCCCAATAGTAAAATAAGAAGCCGCTGTGACCAGCCTGAGGAGCTATCCTTCATAATTGAGATACGTCAACTCAAACTCCTCGGCCATGCCTTGTGTCATCCCAAAGGTACGATATGTCGAGGTCTTCATCTGGGAGCCAGTGCCATCCTTAAGACGACATCGGAGAGGACAGAATAAGAATCTTTGGTGAAAAGTCAAGGAGGACCTTGAACCATGGGGAGGCTTCCAGAGGCATGGTAGGTGATAGGCCAGAGATTGGCTGAAGATCACCCCGGAAGTTACAGGCCATAAATCGAAGTTGTTGTCGGAACTAATTACAAAGTCCATTGGTGCCAGGTTGGGTATTTAATCGTACAAGTTTTAGCCAAAAGTCGAAAAAAAAGACTCATCCCCCTTTACAGATGGGTGCCACTATGTGTTAAATAAATACTAAAAGTATGCTATACAACTGAACTATTAGCGTACAACTTAAAATAGGAGACTTTATATTACATGAGACCCTTTGTTTAATTCCGCAGAACGTCCTTACTAAATTTTACAAATATACACCTGTATTTTTTCTCTTGGAAACTCTTCTTCTATTAATTTCTCCCGAGAAGTTACGCATGTGACAAAATGTCCCCATGAAATTAGTCATCATGAATAATTGGGGGTCATGACGAGTCGCCCCATCACAAAGAAGGGTGATGATTAAAATGAATATACCCAAAAAATAGAATCTTATTTTTTTTGATTTTTTTTGTAGCCTCTGTGTAATAGGTGTATCAAACACAAATATTGCTTAACTTTTGGGTAAATAATGTTTTTTTTAGTCTATTTTAGTGTCTTCCAAGCATAAATAAAGTAAAATCATCCAGTAAAAGCAACTCAGGATGAACTTGCTAGAACTGCCTTTGCTGTTGGTTCAATATTTTGGGCCAGATTTTATCGAACTTTGAAGCGCTTTAGCAAAAAAAAAAACAAAAAAAAACAAGTACACAGAATATTAGGCTGATTTCGTAATATTTACAGATAGAATAATTATTCCGGTATCATAAACGATGACAAAATTTTTTGTTTGACCTGGATTTTTTCTCCCTTTTTGATAGTATTACATTGTTTTCTATTTTATTTTTCTTTTTCTTTTTACCCCTTTATTCCTTCTGATCGATACTTCTCTTTTTTCTTCTCTTTCAAAATCCTTGTTATTGTTGTTCAAATCCTTGTTATTGTTGTGGTTTAAGTAATTCATCTCATCTTTGAAAAAAAGTCTCTATTCCACCTGATCAGCGCCTTACATACTAATATATCATATAAAATATAGAAGACACAACTTTTTTAATTATATAAATGACAGGTTTCGAGATCAGGGTAGCCAACATTTCGGTCCAAGAATGTTTCTCCTCAACATCCAAAAACGTGTAATTTTTAGATAAAATGTGTCCATCTTGGAATCTCAAAACTAGTGGTTATTTATTTTTACCAGTTGGATAATTGACAAAAAGAGACTTTGTACACCTGTTTCAAAGCCGCCCCCTCAATATCAAATACAATGCAAAATAAAAATTCCATATAAACAAGAGCTAAGAGCTCATATGGCGCTTGTGACGAGGCATGAAGAGCTAAGAGCCAAGAGATCATATGGTATGAGCTCTAACAAAATTCTATGAATCAATAGATTGATTTAAAAGGAAAATAAGAGGCTTCATGCCGGTCAAGATTTAAAATAAGAGCTCTGAGACACGATATCCTTCTAAGTATCAAATTTCATTGAGATCCGATTACCCGTTCGTAAGTTAAAAATACCTCATTTTTTCTAATTTTTCAGAATTACCCCCCCCCCCCCCAACTACCCCAAAGAGAGCGGATCCGTTCCGGTTATGTCAATCATGTATCTAGAGCTTGTGCTTATTTTTCCCACCAAGTTTCATCCTGATCCCTCAACTCCAAGTGTTTTCAAAGATTTTAGGTTTCCCCCTCCCAACTTCCCCCCCCCCCCCAATATCACCAGATCCGGTCGGAATTTAAAATAATAGCTCTGAGACATGATATACTTCCCAACATCAGATTTCATTAAGATCTGATCTTAATTAATCGTAATATTCTTAATGTTCGTAAGTTAAAAATACTTCAATTTTTCGTAAGTTAAAAATTTTTCATTCGTAAGTTAAAAATACTTCAATTTTTCTATTTCTTCCAAATTAACGGACCCCCACTCCTCCCCCCCAGATGGTCAAATCGGGAAAATGACTATTTCTAATTTAATCTGGTCCGGTCCCTGATACGCCTGGCAAATTTCATCGTCCTAGCTTACCTGGAAATGCCTAAAGTAGCAAAACCGGGACCGACAGACCGACAGAATTTGCGATTGCTATATGTCACTTGGTTAATACCAAGTGCCATAAAAATGTATAAAAAATGACTTATCGCTATTTATACCAAACGCTAAAATCACTCATTTAAACATCTTACTTCGGTTATCCTTTTTTGTGCTTCTATGTCCCAAATTTCTGATATATTTCACTTTTTGCCCTTTTGGCAGTTGCGAATTTGTCCTTTTGGCATAAAATGTATCCAGTTGGCAACCCTGGTCGGGACTCAGCGGACCAAGTAAGCGCAACTTGGTTCAAGCTGCGTAAAATTCATGGCGAAGCAAATGAAAGTTATTAAAAAAATTTGGTAATTAAAAATAAAAAAATTGGTCTGTATAAGTACATGGCTATAGCCTATTCTACTTTACTCATCAGGTTATCAAAAAAAAGATATAGAAAAAACTTACCCGAGTCTTCGTACAGCTCATCCCAGTACCAAATAACGGTACTTCCTTTTTCATATGGAACTTTAGAAAATGAATCCGTTGGATCTAAGCCCGTTAGATCTAGATGAAGCTTTGTGAGGGGATTCTTTTCACCGTATTGCTCAATTGAGTCTTTCAGGTCCTTCCATCCACCTTCAGCTAAAAATTGCCTCATTGGCTCACCTAAAAAAATGTTTGACTTACAGCTTACCTTCAAATAATGCCTAAAAAATAGAATTGAGAGCCTGGGTAGAATATGCGAAATTACCAGGGACTAAGAAGGTTCCTCACTATCAGCTTCACAGAAAATTACCTTTATGAAAGGAGTCAAGAGCAGAAGTCATTCTAAAGCTTTATGACTCATAAGTAGAAATACGCTGACTAAAATACGCTACACTATGCTACCAATCAAATAAACAAAACCTTTTCAAACCAATCAAACAGTGACATTAAAACTCGTAACAGACAGAGTTTATTTCTTGCATGAGAGGGTGGGGTCCTCCTTAATTACTCGACCTTTACACTCATTTTTTACAGTATAATACTGCAAGCATTTAAGAGTGGGACAAACTTAGTTAATAGATAATTGTAAGTGTAATATTTACAGATTACTTTTTAAAACATTTAAGTTGAAAATATGATTCTTCAAAGCAAACGCACATTAATAAGCTCTTTCATTTTGTTGGGGTATTGAAAAATGCTTTTTGTACCACTCAAATTGTCCTTATGATTGAGCAATTGTTCTCAAGGCATCGGGAACAGAAGGCTAAGCTCTGGCGTAAAGAGTAGGGGTCAAAGAGGGGCACTCCCTTCATATACTGGATAATTTCTGTTCGCTCTGAGTTATTTTCACTCCTTAATTTCATGTGAAAAACTTGTTGTTTTTTCGTTTAATTTCTACTCGTTTTTATAACGCGGCCAAGGCTATTCTAAATGTCAGGAAAGCTACCACTTAATTAAATATGACTTAAAAAAACTTTCGTTTTTCAGAACAATGCCTATGGGAACAATTGATTGTCTAGAGTTTTAATTGAAAGAAAAGCACCGTTTTTACAGCCTTGGTGAACAGAGTGTCATTTGACTCACTTCAACACCACCACAAACATTCTCTAAAATTTCCGACTTAATGTCTTAAGCAGTTCGTGAGATATTGCAGATGCGCTCTTTTGACAACCTTCATGCACATACTGTCTTCTGTTTTATTTTAAGATTCCCTGAGGTTTTGGGGCTACTTGATTCCTCTGCAAAAAGGTTCTGAGATACGCTGAATTTGATGGTGTATTTTTTTTCAAGATCTTACGCCTTTTAGGGGTGTTTTGCTCCTTGTCTCAAAATTCGGCAAATATATATATATATATATATATATATATATATATATATATATATATATAGAAATTTAACATATATATATATATATATATATATATATATATATATATATATATATATATATGTATAATTTAAAACATGTCTTGTCAAATAATAAAAGATATTTTGGTCTTAAATTGTAAGGATTTCATTGATATTTCTAAAAATATATATCCATCAGAGCTTACTCTTGAACCTAGTCATGGCGCTGGTCATGAAGATCATTTCTTAGATTTAAATGTTAATATTTGTGATAATAATAAATTAAGTTTTAAAATGTATAATAAAACGGATGATTTTGATTTTGAAGTGATTAGTTTCCCATTCCCTGAAAGTAATATACACTCAAATATCACATATTCTGCGTTTTTCTCACAGTTACTTCGTTATGCAAGGATTTGTAGTAATTATATTGATTTTAAAAATAGATGTAAAATCTTAAGCCAAAAATTGATATCAAGAGGTTTTTCTGCAAATAAATTAACTTGGCAATTTAAAAAATTTAGTTTTCATTATAACGAACTTTTAAATAAATATCAAAAGAATTATCTGGAAATACTTAAAGAAATTTTCAAGTAATTTCGGAGGTTCGACAAATGATGATGCAGCGCCATTTATTTTGAATTGTGTTTCTAATAGAGCGGATTTTTTTTTAAAAATAGCCACATGGTAAAGATGAATTCTATAATTGTTTAGTTCATTAATTTGTTTTTTTTTGCAATGAGTTAATATTTGTGATTTGGTAAATTTTATCATATTTAGTTTACCTATTGTTGCTAAAAAGAGGGATATATTAACAGGATAAGCTTGTTTTGGTGTTACTTGGTTTTTTTACATTTGCTGTTTTTTTTCATAGGCATGTATTTTGGGGGTGATACCTGACACGGGGATACCATGGATATTCTGTGGTAGCCACAACACTTGGCTGGGTAGAGAATTTAAAGTGGCGAAACCCTATAGGCCAGTGTATTCTCCTGATGAGCCCTTGTGTTGGGTTGTTGCCTCTGAATTATTTGTCTTTATTATTTTTTCTATTGTGATTATTATTTTGGTAAATGACGACTTATACTTATTGACGACATGACTGCCTGTCCATGGATTATTCTTTATGGTTGATTGTGTTTGGCTATGCTGTTTGACCTATGTGATTGTATGGATGAGTAGGGTTAAGGCCTCATTCAAGTGCTGGTCTATATTAATCACTAATTTAGGAAAACAGTCTTCCTTTTCTCCTTCTGTCTTTTTTTTTATGTGTTTGTGCTGTTGCATAGGTGATTTCTCTTTTCATGATATATATATATATATATATATATATATATATATATATATATATATATATATATATATATATATATATATATATATGTATATATATATGTATATATATATATATATATATATATATATATATATATATACATATATATATCTATATATATATCTATATCTATATATATACATATATATATATATATATATATATATATATATATATATATATATATATAGTTATCAAAACAATTTACTTTAAGTTTCAGTATCTGCGAGCACACGCCGTTCCCTACTTACAGTTTGTTACCACGAACTGTTTAAAACTGCTATTGAAATTCAAACTTGTACTGATTAGTAGATCAACTCACACAAAAGACAAAATTTATAATAAAAAATTAATTTATCACAAGCCCTAAAGGATCAAACTCTTAGATATAAAACAGCACTGAAAGGACAATTCAAGAGAGACAACACCATTTAAACAAATTAAACGAAACGCGGTAACATCAAATCATTTCCTACGCAATTTGTTTCAACTACAAAATCACTCTTATATTTAAATCATAGAGCATGTATGGGTTCAAGAATATCTGTATGTATTAAACTTCTATACCTAATTTAATTACACAAAACTATGAAGGAATCCAAAAAAGCCTTTTTATCAATCCTGTTGAAATAGTTCGTGCCAAGTCTAAAACACTATCCTGAGCTTATACTTAAGTAATTGCTAATAACAAATGTCAAGAGCTGTCATTAGTAACAACGCGGACACTTTTACCGAGCGAGATTCACTTTAGATAAAATTCCAGTAAAATCGTTGCAGAACTAACAAAAATGCAATAAAATTAGCAAAACCATAGAAAAAAAAAATGTAGCTTCCTACCAGAATTTGATATTCTTCGCTTTTATTGACTGGCCAAATCCCTTTACTGATCCTTTTATATAACGCCTATAGCTATCTTTTATATTCGATCTTTTGATGGCACAAAGGAAAAAAATTGCTTGAAGGAAGACGGTTTTAGTTCAGAATTTGAGACACAGCATAATTTGGCGTGGGGATGGAATAACCATAAAACAAAGATTACGCATAAGTCAGTGGTTTGACCTATCAGTACGGCCGGTAGATTTTATAATATACAGCTTTAGTACAGACTTTGCTATTACTGAGTTAACATTTTCTTTTATCTCTTTCGGTATCCTCAAATGAGGGTCTTGTTTGGTGTCATCAGTTAATTTGTGCTATATTATAAATTTATTTTACCTTTTCTACCATACTTTTTTCATTCATCTTTTTCTAGCATAAGATCAGTAAGGTATCAAAAATCACAAAGAAAGTATACACTGTACACATAAACTTCATTTACATTAATCTAAACGAATAAAGAATTCAGGTTCCCGGACTTGGAAAAATGGTGACATAGCCTACGAAGTACTGCAATCAAAATGACCTACCATAAATTCGTCCCATGATTTTTCTCTCTAGAAAGACAGTAAATGCTTCCTTGATCCAAAAATGTTCGAAATTGAAATGGGTTACTAAATTGCCTGTCCAAGAATGGGCGATTTCATGGGCTATTACATTAAGGCCAGTGCCATCCCCAGCCTGTTAAAAAAGAAAAAAAAAATCAAAATGAACTTTTTTCATAACAAAGTGAGACTGCTGACGATCTTAGCAAGACAAAATTTAGAAAACGAACAAACGAAGCTTTAATAGACAGAATGGCACAAAATGTATGTCAGATAAAAGGCAGTCACATAGAAATACGATTTGAGGTGAAGGGTAGGCCTTCCGACAAGGATCAAGCTATTGTTTATCTTTTATGTAACCAAGAACTGCACTGAGAAAATAAGTTTTTCCTCCTTTCACCCGTCTTGGCCCAAATAAAAATAAATAACTTTAAAACTATAAATGAAAGCTTTAAGAATCGCTTTTTCTTCACATTGCCCATCTTCTTAGCAGAGATCCTTCACCATTTTAAAATATTCAAACATCGTGATACAAACATTAGATCTTCAAAATACATGTAGGTATATATTGATATTATTAAACTCTAACATTTCTTACATTATTTCTTACACAAATTCCGCTATTATGGCTTTTTATTAAAATAAATAAAAATAGTTAACAATTGTATGTTTTGAAATGTCGCATATGTAACCGTCTTCATGCCTGGGGTCTTCGTTTCTAAATCAGCGTCATTCAAACATTAAATCTTCAAATATCATTAAATCTCTCAAAATTCGTGAATATATCTATAGACTTTAATAAACTACAGGGATTTTTTTTTACATCTTTCAATAAAATTTCACGATTATATTCCCTTACCAGAAAATGTAAAACACTTGTCCAATTGCCATATTTTGAAATATCGCTTAATTTGTTAAAAATGTTGGAAGTGAAAATTATGTTCAAGTCAAATTCAAGTTCTATTTATTCCTCATAAAATAACACTAACAAAACCAATATCCCAAAGGGCTAAATGGCCCGTTATTTGAGAAACGGCATACAATAAATAAAGGATGATAAAACTTGACATAAACGTACTAACCAACATCTAATATAAATCTACAAGGAAAAGAAATCAACTCACCGGCAGTCCCAAATAAACAGTGAGCCTCACATCATCCGACAATAAAATACAAATTAAAAATCCTCTGCGTCATTGAGGATCCACGTCAACAAAACAACAACCCCCCCCCCAAAAAAAAACAACTAAGCCATAAGAAACATTTAATAAGAAACTTTTCATCTGTCTCTTAAAAGAGACAAGTGTACGTGACTGTAAGATCTCAGCGGGAACCAAGCTCCAAGCACGCCCCACAGTCACGGCCAGACCGAAGTCTGAATGAACCGAGGGAGTAGCTGGAATCATCACATCCTCCCAGTTTCAAACTATATACAAATTTACTTTTCCTACAAGTTTTAGCAGTCCCGAAAAACAATATGGGAGATCTCCCTAGAAGTATTGATATGCCAACGAAGATAGAGATAAAATATAAATATCTTTAATCTTAAGGAGGTAAAGAGGAGTCTGTGTAACCGACTGGAAAATTCTTGCCACTTTCTCATGAAGATGGTGAATAGGAGCATGTACAGAGGGAAATGTGGACATCCACACAGACGAACAGTAACATATATAAGGGTAAATGAGACAGAAGTATAAAGGACGGAGGATAGGGAAAGGAAATTAACTCTCAAGCATATTCATGAAATCCTTCTTGTATTAACGCATTCTGTATAACTTTTTGTCTTAGTATTTTTCTGCTCTTAACTTTATTTGTTAACAACTTGTTTAATTCCTGAATATCCGTTTGTATACATCAAATTATATTTATAAAAAATAACTTTTGACAACTCTTTTTTTATAAAAAGCACGAATAATTAACTCTGCCGATTTATCGGATAAATCATACGCAATAAGAGTTGTCTGTTTAACTGTAGCAATATGAAATATCTCCTTTGTATAGTTTAGAAGATAGCCTTTACCAAAAACACTCTTTTTCTTATCAATTCTAACCAAGTCACCAACACTAAATTTATATTTCATTGTTTGAGGTTCTATGTCTGAAAACAGATATTTAAGAACTTTGTTTTTATTTCCTTTTCTGCTAGCTTCTATTGTTTTTATTTTGATTAATCTATGAAATGAATTATTATAATGGTCAGCAAATGACGGTAACACATCTATCCAATGTTTAGTATTTTTGTAGGTAAAATATTTCCATAATTTCTCTTTAATAATTCTGTTAAACCGTTCTACTACTTGAGCTTTTAATTCACTTTCAGATGAAAACTAGCGAATTTCATGACTTTTTAAAATACTTGAACGTTTTTCATAACAAAATACCTTCATCTGTTTGTAACTTTTTAGTTTTTGAATTTTTAAGTAAATCCGTAAAAACATTAATAATTTCCATACCCATTGTATTTTTTAAAACGATACACCAAACTTATTTAATAAAACAATCACTCACTCTAAGAATGTAATTAAAATTATAATTTATCCTTTCACACTGTTGTACATAAACTAAATCGGCTTGCCACAGTTCACCAGTACCATGTATATAAACGCGCCTTTTTCCAAATGTGTAATAAGAGGGATGGTGTAAAGAACAAATATTTTGTTTTTGCAATGTTTCTTTTATTTTAGCTTTTGAAACAGTATAAAAATTTCTTTTCATTTTTTTGTAAATCATTAATCCCTGAAAAATTAGAGTAAAATTCTAAAACCTTGTCTTCCAAAAGCTTATCTTCGATTTGGTTGTACCCAGCTTTTTGCTCTACCCAGAGTTTCTGTTCATTGCTTTCTTTTTAAAAAGCGATTGTTTTTGCAACCACATAGTGCACAAATACCTTTAATCATAGGTAAATCATTTCTTTTTGAAACTGTTTCAGTCATTGAAGTAGTATCAGTAACCTTTATGCATCGTATACAATATATCTTGCTTTGTAAATTCATTTCCATTTATAAGACTGAAATTATAAGATAAATTTTCTAAATGATAAATTTCACTTAAAAGAAAACAATGGGATTCCTAGGCTTGATTATCTTGAAATCTGAAAAATTTAGTTAATAAAATGCTCACTTAATAAATAGCTGAAATAGCAAAATTGATTAAAAGTTTTTTACAACGAAAGTCCAAACTCGTTAAGACAAAAAACAAAATATCGCGTTACACAGTTCATGAATCACGTGTAGCAGCGAAACTATTTGATATAAAAGCTGTTGGTAGAAATGATCAAATATTTAATAAGATAAACAATCATCTTAATAAAAAAAATAATACTAGAAGCGAATTTGATTAAGTTAGGGCATAAGGCAAAACGTCGAAAGGATAAGAAATTCTAAAGATTTAATATTATTCCAGAGTTAAAAAAAGGTTTCGAAAATGAAATAAAATAAAATAAATAAATTATTTCAGATTTACGATATCAATTTAACAATATGAGAAATAAAGATACTATTGAACTGAAATTTTTTTAAAAATCAAAACAGATTCCAAATGCTGGAAATAATAACAAACTGAAGAATAAAGCAAAAGGTTATTTCAAAGCACAAGTTGAGATTAATAAGAAAGTGAATACAGAAACTCAACAGCCCATTCGAAATTTAAGTGGTAGAGATAGGGTAAAAAAAGATCGGAATATTGACATCTGATTTTTATTTAAAAATAAGAAAAACAAGAGAGTGTCAAGATATTTCAGAATGTATTTTTAAAGCAGAAGAAGAACACGATAATAACCCAAGTATTCAATGGATTAGAGAGAATTCCCTTACAGTTAATATCAATTCAAAGAGAGCTGAATATGGACCACATTATGACTCTGTTGTTAGATACCTAAGAATAGAATGAGTGATAGATATAGTTACAGAGTTCAATTTACAACACAAATAACATTTAATTATCAAAAGAATAATGAAGAACTCAAACCCATCCATGATTATAGCTATTCCCGCATTCTTTATGGTGAAATCAAACAAACTCATCTAGGTAGTAATCTCAGGAATACTCAAACATTAGTCATAGAGAATACATCGAGATCAGGCTTACAATTTGAAAGAGTCTATGGGATTTATTATCGAATGACAAGATTACCTAATTATGTGGGAGGTACTTATAAAGAATTGCATGAATTTGTAAAAAAAAAAATAAGCTTGCATTAACCTAAAAAATAACGATAATTAATAATTATCTTCATTCAGCTAAAAATCATGTAGTAAGATTATCAAACTATCAAAAACATCGAAATGAACTCAACTTGAATGGGATTACTAATTTTCCAATTGATATTCAAGATATTTATAAATTTGAAAACAAGTAAAATATTGAAATTTGTTTTTTTTTAATAATTAAAAATAAATTGGATAGAACTCATATTCCAAGAACTAAGATCAATGGGAAAATTGCTACACGTGTGATTAATTTACTCTACTATGATAACCATTATCTTTTAATTAAGGATCTAAATAGATTACTTGAATCTCAAGTATCTAAAAATGAGCGAAAAAGTCGCTAATGTCAATTCTGTGGACACTTTAATAACACTCCAATGAACAAGGAAAACTTAACAAAAAAGAAAATGGTGAGGATCGTAACACTATTATGCCAAAAGCGGGATCAAAAATTGAATTTAATAATATAGCTAAAAAATTAAAGTAGCCTATTGCATAATAGCTGATTTTGAATCCTAAAGTGAAAAATCTATTCAAAAGAAAGGTAAAAAGACAATTAATGTAGCAGAGCAAAAGCCATTCGCTTATGGATTCCAAGTATGTTGTTCTTTTGATATAGAACAAAATAAATATTACGAATATTTTGTTGAACATAACAGCGAGCATTTACCAACTACCATAACAGGTGTTTGTAAAGAAATATTAAATTAGCATGAAAATAGATAGAGAGAAGATGGGTATACACAATAACAAGTAAAGTAAAATGGAATCAAACAACTAATAAAAGCTGTCATTTTTCTCAAAATAAAATAGTAGATAATAATTTCCATTTAGATCACGACCATATGACTTCTAATATACGTGGGTTACTCACACATAATGTAATAAAAACTAGAATTCCTAAGCTTATCCCTATGGTAACGCATATTTCAAAATATGACTCTCATTTATTTTTTGGAGAATTGGTACCTGATAACGGTATTTTTAATTCAATAGAGAATTTTATATCGTTTTATGAAACAGTAACTGTTAGTAAAACCCAATAAGAAATTCGTTTCACAGATTCACTCTATTTTATGGCTTTATTGTTAGATAGGATTTGTGAAAATTTAGTTAAATGTGAATGTAAAGTAAATTGTAATTGTTTAAAAAACAGTTTTGAGTATAATTCTGATGTATTTCAAAATACTGAAGAATTCAAAGAAACAACAAAGAAAGGTATTTATCCCTATAAATATATTGGTAGCTATGAAAAAAATAAATGAAACTAAATTACCTTTAATAGACAAGTTTTATTCTAGGTTAACAGGGGAAAATATTTCTGAAGAAGAACAAATTTGGAAATAACTAAAATGTAAAATAAAATAAAATTAAATTTAAAAAGTGATGTTTTAATTTTATCAGATGTCGTTGAAAATTTTAGAAATGTATGTTTAAATAACTATCCACCGCACTTCTTCTCAGCACCAGGACTAATATAGGAATATTTTCTCAAACACTCTAAAGCTGAAATTCGCTGATTTTCTGACAAAGATATATACATTTATAGAAAGAAAAATGGAAGGCAGTGTATCTCAATGTGTGAAAAGATACGCTAAAGCTAATAATAAATATATGAAAACTTTTGATAAAACAAAACCTTTCATTTATTTAATGTATTTAGATTCTAATAACTTATACGGTTGGACAATGTCTCAGAATTTACCGGAAAAAGATTTTAAATTTATTAATTTACCCGACCATTTAAAAGAAAACAACACCTCAGACTGGGCAATTTATGCAATTGATTTATAATATTCAGGTGAGCTACACAATTTACATAAAGATTTACAACTATCTCCTGAATATTTTCAAGGTAAATTAAGTACAACTTTACGTAATAAATAAAATTACGTTGTGTATTATAAGAATTTAGAATGTTATTTAAAGCAGGACTTACTATTGAAAAAAATACTTACAATACTAGCATTTACTGAGTCACCCTATTTAAAAGAAGATATAAATAATAATACTAAGTTACGACAAAATGGAACGAACTTTTTTTGAGAAAAAATGCTTTAAGCTAAGGAATAATGCTTGTTTTGGGAAAACCACGGAAAATGTTAGAAAAAGAGCTAGTATTTAAATAATCACTAGTTATAAACAAAGAAAAAAAATGATTAAACAACATAACTTTAGATCGAAAATGATCTTTAGCAAGAACTTCTCGGTGCCCAGGATGGCTAAGTCAAAAGCAAATCTAGATGAACCGATTTATTTCGGATTCGCTGCATTAGTATTGACTAAGTAACTGATCTATGAATCTCATTATGAATAAATACAACCAAAACATACTGAGAACATTGATTTATGCTAAATGTATACGAATGGCTTTAATTATGATATTGGAACTAAGGATTCTTATGAAGACATTAAAGCTGACCTCCAAGAAAAATTTGATGCTTCCACTTATAAAAAAGATGATCCTTATGACTTCCCTGCAGTCAATAAAAAGTGATAGGTATGATGAAGGATGAATTATCTGGAACACTAATGTGTAAGTTTGCAGTTTTAAGATCAAAAGTATATGCTTATTTAAAAGAGTGTGACGGTGAAACCACAGCAAAGAAAAATTTGAAAGGTATCAAAACGAATATCGTTAAAGATAAAATAACATCAGAAAATTATAAAGATGCATTATATAGAAAAGTAGGAAGCTTATCGGAAACTCAGTATATTTCAAGAGCAAACGAACATTGAATATACTTAGAAAGACAAAATAAAAATGCTCAATACCCTAATGACACTAAAAGAAAAGCATCGAAAAATAAAGTAAACACGGTCCCCTGAGGACTTAATCCTATAGTAAAGTTAGTTAGTTAGATAGCTAGGTCAGTTAGATAGTTAAGTTAGTTAGTTAGTTAGCTATTGTTAGTTAGGTAACTAAGTTAGTTAAGTAGTTAGGTTACTTAGGTAGTAAATGTAGTAAGGACATTAAGTTAGTTAGATACTTAAGTTAGTTAGTTCAGTTAATTAAGTAGTAAGTTAGTTAAGTAGTTAGGTAATTAGGTTAGTGAGGTAGGTAAGTTAGTAAGGAACTTAAGCTTGTCAGGCAATTAAGTAAGTTAGTTATGTAGTTAGGTTAGTTGAGCAAGTAATAACAAAAGAAGAGGCTTAGCATCAGAAGCAATTTTATTACGAAAAGAGACTAAATTGTTAGTAAGGGTAATGCCCAACCACCTTAAAGAAGTCACGCACGGAACGCTAAATTTAGAACAATTAAGTCTAGAAGATTGGTTAGGAGAAGGACCAAAATGAAGGAATTCACATTTATCAGGGTTAAGGGTTAGACCTACATTCGAGAAAGCAGTAGAGATACAAGGAACAGAAGCCGAAAGCCCAGACTTAGTTCTATAATGAGAAGAATATCGTCTGCATAGGCAAGATATGAGACATTTGAACTACCTAAAAGGTAAGTTGTTGGAAGACTATTTTAATATTAGCAATAAAAATTTTGAAAATTGATGGAGATAAAACTCCACCTTGTCTTACGGAGATCTTCAACATAGAAGGATCAGAAGGAGAAGATTTGACATGAAGGAAAGAATGACCATACCAAAATTTAAATAAAGAAACAATAGAAACATTCACTCCACATTTAAGCAAATAAAACAGGGATTGGGAATGAACTACAGAATCAAAAGCCTTAGATAGATCTAAAGAACAAAAATAAAGATCATAGCCCTTCCCGGAAGCATCAGAAAGCAGAGTAGAAAGAACATTATGGGCATGCTGACATCCCAGACCACGCTGAAAACCAAATTGGTTAACTCCAAAATTTATATTATCTGTTAAAGAAGGGAGAAGTAAATACTCAAGGACTTTGCTTAAGGTACAAGAAACAGTGATAGGAAGATAAGATGAACAACAAAATGGATCTTTCCCCCTTTTTAAAATAGAAGTAACTGTGCCACACAAGAAACTGTCCGGTACGACAGAACAACACAAACACATTTGAAAAAGTAGTTGTAAATGCGATATCAAAGGGGGGCCATCATGTTTTAAATCATTCACTGATATTCCATCGGTGTTAACTGACTTAGACTTGAGCCTTTTAATAGCCAGGTAAATTGAATCAGCGGATATCGGTAATATATCCAGCTGAGATAGAGCAGACGGTAGCATACGTTTCAAAACAGCTGAAAAACGTGAATGAACTGCATAATTAATCCGTGAAAAAATAGCAATATAATGCGATTCCCAAGCGGACTTAGAAATATAATTGCCAGGACCATCACTAATAATTTTACTATAATTTAAAACATTCTTCCAATCACTTGGATTTGATGGAAAACCAAGACCCCGAAATCGGACTGCACAAAGGTACTTCTTATAAGCAGGTTTAGTGCGATTTTCAAACAGTTCGTGGTAACGAACTGTAGTAAGGAGCGACCCGGCTCAATAGTAACCAAAACTCTAAAAAATTGAATTTTGATATCAATAGCTACATCAAAAGAATCGCATTTTAATGCTGATTTTAAATATATAAGTTTCATCAAGTTTAGTCTTACCCATCAAAAGTTACGAGCCTGAGAAAATTTGCCCTATTTAGGAAAATACAGAGAAACACCCCCTAAAAGTCGTAGGATCTTAGCGAAAATGACACCATCAGATTCAGCGTATCAGAGAACCCTACTGTAGAAGTTTCAAGCTCCTATCTAAAAAAATGTGGAATTTTGTATTTTTTGCAAGAAGACAAATCACGGGTGCGTGTTTATTTGTTTTTTTTTTTTTTTTTTCTTTTCCCCAGGGGTCATCGTATCGACCAAGTGGTCCTAGAATGTCGCAAGAGGGCTCATTCTAACGGAAATGAAAAGTTCTAGTGCCCTTTTTAAGTGACCAGACAAATTGGAGGGCATCTAGGCCCCCTCCCACGCTCATTTTTTTCCCAAGGTCAACGAATCAAAATTTTGAGATAGCCATTTTGTTCAACATAGTTGAAAACCATAATAACTATGTCTTTGGGGATGACTTACTCCCCAACAATCCCTGGGGGAGGGGCTGCAAGTTACAAACTTTGACCAGTGTTTATAGACAGTAATGGTTATTGGGAAGTGTACAGAAGTTTTCAAGGGGATTTTATGTTGTTTGGGGGTGGGGCTGAGGAGAGGGGGCTATGTTGGAGGATCTTTCCTTGGAGGAATCTGTCATGGGGGAAGAAAAATTCAACGAAAAGGGCGCAGGATTCTCTAGCATTACTATAAGAAAACAATGAAAAATAAACATGAAAACGTTTTTTCAAATGAAAGGAAGAAGCAGCATTGAAACTTAAAACGAACAGAGATTATTACACATATGAGGGGTTCTAAAAATACTTTAGCATAAAGAGCGAGGTATTTAGGAGGAGATAAATACCTCGCTCTTTATGCTAAAGTATTTTTAGTAATTTCAACTATTTATTCTACGGCCTTTCTGATTCAGGGGTCATCAAACAGTTCGTGGTAACGAACTGTAGTAAGGAGCGACCCGTCTCAATAGTAACCAAAACTCTAAAAAATTGAATTTTGGTATCAATAGCTACATCAAAAGAATCGCATTTTAATGCTGATTTTAAATATAGAAGTTTCATCAAGTTTAATCTTACCCATCAAAAGTTACGAGCCTGAGAAAATTTGCCTTATTTAAGAAAATAGGGAGAAACACCCCCTAAAAGTCGTAGGATCTTAACGAAAATGATACCATCAGATTCAGCGTATCAGAGAACCCTACTATAGAAGTTTTAAGCTCCTATCTACAAAAATGTGGAATTTTGTATTTTTTGCCAGAAGACAAATCACGGGTGCGTGTTTATTTGATTGTTTTTTTTTTGTTTTTTTTTCTTTTCCCCAGGAGTCATCGTATCGACCAAGTGGTCCTAGAATGTCGCAAGAGGGCTCATTCTAACGGAAATGAAAAGTTCTAATGCCCTTTTTAAGTGACCAAAAAAAGTGGAGGGCATCTAGGCCCCCTCCCACGCTCATTTTTTTACCAAAGTCAACGGATCAAAATTTTGAGATAGCCATTTTGTTCAACATAGTCGAAAACCATAATAACTATGTCTTTGGGGATGACTTACTCCCCCACAATCCCTGGGGGAGGGGCTGCAAGTTACAAACTTTGACCAGTGTTTACATATAGTAATGGTTATTGGGAAGTGTACAGACGTTTTCAGGGGGATTTTATTTTGTTTGGGGGTGGGGCTGAGGAGAGGGGGCTATGTTGGAGGATCTTCCCTTGGAGGAATCTGTCATGGGGGAAGAAAAATTCAATGAAAAGTGCGCAGGATTCTCTAGCATTACTATAAGAAAACAATGAAAAATAAACATGAAAACGTTTTTTCAAATGAAAGGAAGAAGTAGCATTGAAACTTAAAACGAACAGAGATAATTACGCATATGAGGGGTTCTAAAAATACTTTAGCATAAAGAGCGAGGTATTTAGGAGGAGATAAATACCTTGCTCTTTATGCTAAAGTATTTTTAGTAATTTCAACTATTTATTCTACAGCCTTTCTGATTCAGGGGTCATTCTTAAAGAATTGGGACAAAACTTACGATTTAGTGTAAAGAGCGAGGTATTAACGAGGGTACAAACCCCCTCGTATACACAATAAAAATATAAGGTTATGAAAGTTTGTTACGTAAGTTAATTCTTAAGTTACGTGTATTTTTTACTAATAAAAACGTTCATTAAAAATTAAAAGTTCTAGTTGCCTTTTTAAGTAACCGAAAAATTGGAGGGCAACTAGGCCTCCTTCTCCACCCCTTATTTCTCAAAATCGTCTGATCAAAACTAAGAGAAAGCCATTTAGCCAAAAAAAGAATTAATATACAAATTTCATTTTAATAATTTATGTGCGGAGAGCCAAAACCAAACATTCGTTAATTCAAAAACGTTCAAAAATTAAATAAAAAAAACTAATTTTTTTAGCTGAAAGTAAGGAGCGACATTAAAACTTAAAACGAACAGAAATTACTCCGTATATGAAATGGGTTGTCCCCTCCGCAATCCCTCGCTCTTTGCGCTGAAGTTTGACTCTTTGCCACAATTTTCTTTTTAAAACAATTAAAAGCTTTAGCGTAAAGAGCGAGGGATTGCGGAGGGGACAACCCATTTCATATACGGAGTAATTTCTGTTCGTTTTAAGTTTTAATGTCGCTCCTTACTTTCAGCTAAAAAAATTAGTTTTTTTTTATTTCATTAATACTGAAAACAATACCAGAAGCAGACCTTCCGCATTCTGACCGTATATGCAACCATAACTTTGCACGGTTCTTAATCGACTTCAACTCTGAATCATTATTCCACACAGGTTGACGAGTCCCTAGCCTAACTCGTTAACATGGGACAGCACAAGATTCAGCGTTTTTCAAACACGAAATAATTTGAGAATAGTACAGGTTAATATCGGCAACTACATTTTTCACAGGCACCTGAGTCTGGAGCAAATGAAACGGAATACGAATAGAACTAAGTAGTGTAGCAAGCGTCACACTGTAAAGGGCAATATTTGCACGATTCCAATTATACTTGTCGAAACACTGTGGGGGCTTAGGAATAGAAGAACATACAGGAACATCAGATAGGGAAAACGTAAATGACATCGGCATATGATCAATGTCTTGTTCATCCGCAAGGACATGCACTTAAGAAATACTGAGACTTGGCGAACAGATTACATGATCAATATTTGATACACTTCCTGAATGATGAATGTATGTATAGAACTGATCCTTTGGCACAATTTTATAATCAGGAAATAAATCTAACAAGCAGTCAGTTCTGGCCGAGTTATCTAAAATATTGCAGTTTAAGTCACCAACAATCAGATATGTATATTCGAAATCAGTGAATTGCTTCACAGCTGAGCATAACGAGGAGCAAGCTTTAGCGAACCGTGTTATAGAATCAATTCCACGTGCATTATGTGGCAAATTAGTGTTAATTACAACAGTATTGCCTAACTGGATGGCAAGAAAATGATCATTCGAGCATAAGCAAGTGGGATTTAGACTACTTGAACTACGCCTCACAAAACATGAAAGCGCTCCAGAGGGCCTGCCAAAAGTTGTGCGGGCATTTATAAGAAATAACTGATGTGATGTACTTCGTTGTAGGAAACTGGAACTGGTGGATGAGAGCAGGTGTTCTTGTAAGCAGACTATGTCGTAATCATTTATAAACTCGTCGATCACAGAGGATTTATCCTTAGTGTCGTTAATATTAAAAGAGAGTAGGGATATCGAGCGAGCCATCACTTGGCAGCAGAAATCACTTTTTTAAGGACTTGGCATTTTAGGCTAAACGACACATGCGGACCACCACAATTTGCACATTTCGCAGGGAGTTTACAGGGAGACTCTTTCGTAGAGACATGAGGCCCTGAGCAGATTGCACACTTTGGATTTGAACTGGAACAGGCGGACTGGATATGACTGGGGGATCTACACTTGTGACAGCATCTAGGTGGGGTCAGAAACTCGAATAAGTTCATAGCCGATTTTAAATCCTGTTTTTAGCAGCCGGGTCTAAATTTCTGAATGAAGGGTCTAATTTCTTGCTAAAAAAACTAATCAGACAGGTTTCGTAAGATATCTTCGTTTGTCGGGAGATTGCAAAATAAGTTCATAAAAACTTGCCAAACAGCTTTGTTTAAAAATCCAGAAAAAGGTTATTATTTAGGTGTTCACGCCTTCACGGAACGAAATAGACTGAAATAATTAATATTACTTGCTGTGCTTCGATAATAGAGTTATTAAACAGTGATGGAGAAGTTTTACCACCTTGACGTACGCCTTTCTTGACACTCAGCATTTCTTTCGAAGGAAAAGTGCCGGACGGAGAGGGGATCAGGATAACAGCCGAGAGCTTGTTGTACATACTGTAAACAGGGGAAAGGATGCAAGAGGAAACACCTCGCTGAAGGGCTTTGAGCAGGATATGGCCATGGATGCTAGAATCGAAGGCTCTAACCATTTTTATCTGTATCAATAAAAAGATTTGCAAGAACGCTGCGAACGTGTTCCCGTCCTGATTGCTTTTTGAACCCGAACTGGTCGTCCAAAGTAGTGCATCGAAGTGCAATTTCATCAAAAATAAGGGATTCAAATAGCTTACAAAAAGTAGTTGAAACAGTGATCGAACGATATGAAGCGCACTGGTCAGCTGGTTTACCTTTTTTGAGAATAGGATGGACCAATCCAACACCAAAGCTGTCTGGAACGATGCCAGTAACGAAAATCATTTGAAATAGCAGAGAAAGGTGCTCTAGGAGAAGATTGCTGGCAAAGCTTAAATGGGTACCAGATATACCATCGATGCCCTTAGATTTCTTTTTTTTAACTTATCAATTTTGGAACGCATCAAGGACGGAGTGACCAGGACACCAATATCCTTAACTGCAAACTGAAGCTCCTTATCGAGGGCCTGGCAAAAGGTGTTATCTAGGTAGGAATTAGGGGCTGAAAATTGGTCTCTGAAGTAGTCGCACCAGTCTTTTTCTGGCTTGCAGGGCGGACCATTGGATATTTGAAACAGGTAAAATTAAATTGTTATAAATATTGCACAAATTCTTTAAAGTCCAAAAATAATATTTGAAATTAGTTAAGAAATTTTTAATTCTTTTGCCAAACCAATCCACTAGGGTGTTGTCAATTTTATTTTTTTTATTTTTGGTGTTGGTGATCTTACATCAGCCTGTGTTCTGAGGCAAACCCCGCAGGGTTTTTTATTTAGAGGGAAGCTGGCTGCATCTTAATCGTTGATCCCGGGACAGATCATATTGACATCATCAACTTCTGCACGAAGAAACAGTTAGAGTCAAACTGTGTTGGATTCAAACCGGGGAATCAGACCGGCCGCGTTACTAACTAGACCATGCTGGCCTGTAAAGGGAGTTTATACAATCCTCTTGTGTTTCATTTGACCTATAGAATCACATAAACATTTTCAGGAACTGCGCTTGAGCCCGTAATCTTCAGGCTCCATGTCAAGCGGTTTAACCAGTTGCGCCAAAAGAGACCGGTCTAGACGTAAATACTAATGGGATGGCAATAAAAAAAAAACTATGGTTTAAAAATCTATTTAACAAAATCATCACCTAATAAACGGAGAACCTTTTAAGAGAAATTAAAATAGAAAATAAATACATTCCAACCATTAAAAAAGATTTAAATCTAGGAATGAAATATGAAACTAAGCAATGAAATGTGTGAAGCTAAATACGGATATAAACTCGTTATTACTATTACTTTTAAAGGTGAAGTGGTTGATATCTTTACACCCAAAACGATTTGATTCTACAGCAGCTGATTTTGAAAAGAAATTAAAAAAATTAGATAAAGGCATGATTTTAAAGGTTATGGAAAGAAAAAATAAAGATAATATTGATGTAAACATAGTACATCGAACTATTCTTTAAATATTATTTTATACCAGTAGTATACGAAATATAGTAGTATATAATATAAAATATTAAATATAAACAAAACATGAATCAAATTCTTATTTCACAAGACATTAGTGATTTTAAAAGTTATGAGGAAAATTGTGAAAATGTTGCAGATCTAATTTAAAATAGTCTGAAGTCTATTGAAAAGTGGGTAAATTTAATTGATTTGATGAGTGGTCCAGAATTGGCAATGACTAAAGTGCTAATTGGTTGAAGAGAGAAAGAAGTAATTCTAAAGTTCTTGCCAACCGTTACACTTCCTAAAAGGCTATACTTCCTAGAACTTAAAGGCTCTAAGACCTTTAGGTGTCAAACATCAAAAACCAGAAGCACAATAGGGAACTATTTTCGTAAGACAGTGGAAATTAAATTTAAATGAATATTTCGGCCGTAAAATGAGTATTTTTCTTCGTAGCTGTTTATCTTTAGATATCTTTCTTCTACGATTGCATTTGAGCCTAATACAAGAGATTTTCGTAAAAGACAGCTTTAGAGATAAGAAGTTTCCTTATGTGGTTATGTATCGTAAGAATATTGTACAGGACATTCCAGTATTTGCTGGACTCGGGTTACAATATGAAGTGAGATATTAACTAGAAAATGAGCTACTTTATGGTTCGATTTGGAATTCTATTGATGGAAGTACTTTAATTATTTTAGAAAGGTCTAGTCTCAGTTGTTTTTTCAGCTATTATACAAACTTTTTAGGGCGACTTGGAATAAACTTGACAATCTATATTATACTAGCTGTTGGGGTGGCGCTTCGCGCCACCTGAGCACCTAGTTGGTGGGGGCGTTTCGCGCCCCCCAAGCCCCCCCGCGCGCGTAAGTCGTTACGCGCCATATTAGTTACGCGCCATTGTAGTTGTGTTCCTATGTCCCACCTGTGAATACAGAAAGATATATATATATATATATATATATATATATATATATATATATATATATATATATATATATATGTTTTTAACTACGTAAAACTTGCGAATATACAACATTCTTCGATGTCCCATTGTCTGTGCATAAAAATAGATTGTCAGGTTTACCAACTCTTGAACATGCAACATAAAATTGTCCATAGGAAAAACAATCCGTATTCAGATCTATACCTGATTATTCTAATGATTGCCCTTGAGCTTTGTTGATGGTGATTGCTAATCGAACATTCCCCGTGTCCCCGTCGTCATTTATATATCCCCCTGTGCCCCCGGCATCCCCCTTGTAGTTGTGTCCCTGTGTCCCGGTCGTCATTTATATTCCCAGGATCCCGGTCGTCATTTGTGTCCCAGTGTCCCAGTCTGTAATTTCTCTTTGAGCGTCCCGGTGGTCATTTACATTCCCTGTGTCCCGGTCGTCATTTGTGTCCCGGTCTGTAATTTGTCTTTGAGCGTCCCGGTCGTCATTTATATCTCCCGGTCGTTATTTGTGTCCCAGTGTCCCAGTCTGTGATTTATCTTTGAGTGTCCCGGTCGTTATTTGTGTCTCAGTGTCCCAGTCTGTGATTTATCTTTGAGTGTCCCGGTCGTCATTTATATTGCCTGTGTCCCGGTTTATAGTTTTCTTTTTCTCCTTTATTTTTCAGTTTTTTCCTTTTTTAAGTTTTTATCTTTTTCAGTTTTTAGTTTTTTTATTAGTTTTTCTTTTTTTTCTTTTTAGTTTTTTTTTGTAGTTTTTACCTTTCTTTTGTTTTTTTTAGTTTTTTTCTTTTTTAGTTTTTTACATTTTCTAATTTTTTTTTTAGTTTTTTAGCTTTTTTATTTTTTTTAGTATTTTCTTTTTAGTTTTTTGTGTAGTTTTACCTTTTTTAGTTTTTTTTTCTTCTTTTGTATTAATGCACCAATCGACGTCTTTGGAAACATGAGTTACATTTTCTGATCAAACAGTTCGTGGTAACGAACTGTAGTAAGGAGCGACCCGGCTCAATAGTAACCAAAACTCTAAAAAATGGAATTTTGATACCAATACCTACATCAAAAGAATCGCATTTTAATGCTGATTTTAAATATATAAGTTTCATCAAGTTTAGTCTTACCCATCAAAAGTTACGAGCCTGAGAAAATTTGCCTTATTTAAGAAAATAGGGAGAAACACCCCTTAAAAGTCGTAGGATCTTAACAAAAATGATACCATCAGATTCAGCGTATCAGAGAACCCTACTGTAGAAGTTTCAAGCTCCTATCTAAAAAAATGTGGAATTTTGTATTTTTTGCCAGAAGATCACGGATGTGTGTTTATTTGTTTTTTTGTTTTTTTGTTTTTTTTCCCAGGGGTGATCGTATCGACCCAGTTGTCCTAGAATGTTGCACGAGGGCTCATTCTAACGGAAATGAAAAGTTCTAGTGCCCTTTTTAAGTGACCAAAAAATTGGAGGGCACCTAGGCCCCCTCCCACGCTAATTATTTTACCAAAGTCAACGGATCAAAATTCTGAGATAGCCATTTTATTCAGCGTAGTCGAAAAACCTTATAACTATGTCTTTGGGGACGACTTACTCCCCCACAGTCCCCATGGGAGGGGCAACAAAATACAAACTTTGACCAATGCTTACATATAGTAATGGTTATTGGGAAGTGTACAGGCGTTTTCAGGAGTGTTTTTTTGGTTGGGGGAGGGGTTGAGAAGAGGGGGATATGCTGGGGGAACTTTCCATCGATAATTTGTCATGGGGGAAGAAAATCTTCATGAAGGGAGCGCAGGATTTACTAGCATCATTTAAAAACACAATGAAAAAATAAATGTGAAAAAGTTCTTTCAGCTTGAAGTAAGGAACAGCATTAAAACTTAAAACAAACAGAAATTATTACCCATTTGAGTGGCTCACCTCCTCCTAATACCTCGCTCTTTACGTTAAAGTATTTTTAGTAATTTCAACTATTTATTCTACGGCTTTTGCGATTCTGGGGTCATTCTTAATGAATTGGGACAAAATTTAAGCTTTAGTGTAAAGAGCGAGGATCTGACAAGGGGGCGAACCCCCTCATATATGTAATAAAAATATGAGAATACAAAAGTTCTTTACGTAAATCTTTTACTAATAAAAATATTCGTAAAAAATTAAAAGTTCTAGTTGCCTTTTTAATTGACCAAAAAATCGGAGGGCAACTAGGCTTCCTCCCCCGCTCTTTTTTTCTCAAAATCATTCGATCAAAATTATGAGAAAGCCATTTAGCCAAAAAAAAAAAAAAAAAATGCAAATTTTGTTTTAATTATTCCTCTGCGGAGAGCCAAAATCAAAACATGCATTGATTCAAAAACGTTCAGAAGTTAAATAAAAAAAACAAGTTTTTTTAACTGAAAGTAAGGAGCGACATTAAAACTTAAAACGAACAGAAATTACTTCGTATATGAAAGAGGCTGCTTCCTCATCAACGCCCCGCTCTTTACGCTAAAGTTTTTTACTGTTTTAAAAAGAAGAATTGAGAGACGGAGTCAAACTTTAGCGTAAAGAGCGGGGCGTTGATGAGGAAGCAGCCTCTTTCATATACGAAGTAATTTCTGTTCGTTTTAAGTTTTAATGTCGCTCCTTACTTTCAGTTAAAAAAACTTGTTTTTTTTTATTTAATTTTTGATAAAAAACGCTTAGATTCTGACGTAGTTCCAGTGAGCAAAGTCTTCAATGGCTCTGGGGGTGCAGCCAGTTGAGGAAGTTTAACTTTTCCTGAGGCGCAACACATTCCCATTGTTTCATCATTAAATTTCAAGGCCTTGCAGTAGGGACAAATTTTAGACATAGTCCCAATTTGAACACATATACTATAATCATCGACTGGGCTGTACCTGAATGCCATGCGATAATTTTCACGTTGCTCTTGTGATTCCTCGGCACGCCTTCTTTTTTCACTTTCTCTTTTAGCAGCAAGTCTGGTTTTGCGTTGCTCTGGTAGTTCCTCGACACGCCTTCGTCGACGGAAATTGCAAATTCCTAATCTGGCATTATCTCTTGAGGCCGCAAGCCTGTTTTCACGTTGCTCTTGTGATTCCTCGGCACGCTTTCTGTTCTTACTTTCTCTATCAGCCGCAAGCCTGTTTTCTTGCTGTTCTTGTGATTCCTCGGCACGCTTTCTTTTCTTACTTTCTCTATCAGCAGCAAGTTTTTGGCATAGACTCTTTGAGCAGCTTCCTCGGCTGTTGCCATTGTAGGTTCTTCAGTCATTTTACAATTAAACATTTTTCTGTCCACGACCTTCTTACAATTAAAAATTTGTCTTTGAACGAATTTCTTAAATACCTTTAATGACGTCATCGTCATAACAAACATGACGACAACTAACTTCATGACGACATGATGACATGACGTCACTCGACAGACATAAACCACAGACAATTTATTTTTATATATATAGATTAAGCACAAGGCATACACAATATAGTACTAAGTTCATGGGAGCCTTCCACCACAAATAGTAACGAAGGTATCAGAACACCAGGAAATTTGCAAAAAATTGTCATTATCTTCAACTTAAAAAATGTGACTTAAAAAAGAAAATCGAGAATTTATGACTTATAATAAACGTCATCATTCAGATCAGAATACTAGTTAAGCAATTATTTGCCGGCGAGGTTCGTTTTTAATGGAATTTATTTTAAAAGCCCACGGTGATAGTCCCATCACACGCATACCAAGTGCTTTATCCACAAGGGAAGAAGCCCAAAGCGGCCATCAGCATGAAGTGAACCTCCATTTTTTGATGATGAATGATCAAACAACCGAATAAAAGAATCACCCCAGCCCACGAAAAAATCCAGGCTCGGAAGGGGTACATTGTTTGTCCTACCAGACATTTCACTAGTATAACATTAACTATACTCGTTCGGCAAAAACCTTATGTCTCAAAGAAAGGCGTAAAAAACATTAATGAGTCAAACGATTAGTGCAAGCCTATATATGCATGTCCTGCTCCAACAGTTTTACTGTAGTGAAACAAAATAATATAAACTAGGCGTATTAGCTTACGGCGCACTGGGTGAAAAAATACGGATGAGTTCCGTCACCCGTCTGATCCTTTTTCAGCCATTGCAGAGCACTACCATTTCTAGAAGTTTCATAATGGATTCTAATCGGAAATCTGAAAGAAAAACAAACTTTTTCAAATTTAAACATTCACTGATTAGTGATATATAATGCTGTGACGAATATCTGCGACATGATTAAATAAAAATTGTTTTAAATAAAGTTTAAACAGGCTAAAGCCAAATTTTTTTACTTATGTTTTATTCAGAGTTTGGTCCATATCTCTATATGCTGAAACCTCAGCATAAATAGTGAGAAGCGGCAGTGTTCTTCACACATACGAAATTTTTGTTTGCTTTAAGTTATAAGTAGTGGTCGTGACATATATACAGAACTAATACCCCTCAGGCCATTTGAATGCTATGGAATAATCTCTAAGCCTCATTAGCACAACTGTATTGGCACAAAATTAGCACAATCGGTTTACCTAGCAACCAGATCCAATACAAGGCTGAATTTTCAATGTATTTTATACCAGTAAGAAAGTAGAACTCAATGTTGAGGACAGCGGGAGAATTTCAGTCCGCAACCATGGTCATTCGGGAGGGAGTAACTTTTGAGGGGGTGGCTCATCAAAAATGTAATTCAAACCTTAGACAACAATATTGTCTACCTGTTTACATACACAATTCCAATTATGATTCGAAATTCATTTTACCAGCGTTGGTACGTTTGCACAAAGATGAAGTTGTAGATGACGCATGAGTAGATGGTTCTTTTTCTTATAATATCATACCCAAATTATCTGCGAAGCTGCTAGTCTTAAATCTTTTATGGGAAACAATAGATAATGGTCGTGCTTGAATAAATCCATTTTTACATTCTTATAGTTTTTCCCCCAATCCCTAAGTCAATTGATTCAAGTACAGAAATGTGACGATTTTAATAGTTTCTCCCTCCATAAACAGTGCTTCCCGAACTTGATCTTAATTTAAAAGAAAAAACATTAGTTCGTTTAGCAAATATGGCCAATGCAAGATTTATTAACGTGTCAGGGCATATACCCGTATGAATACCATAACTACACCTCGAGGCTACATAAGGAAAAATTACCGCCCATCGAAGTGTTTTATGATTCACAAAGTTTGGGCAAAGGGAGGGTGTAAAAATGGGGAGGATTATTGAAAAATACACTTGGCAAGTGATTTATTGATATTATTGGATATTGTGTGTAAGAAAACGGATAAAATCTATCAGGAATTCAGGTTGGATTTGGGTTATTACTTTTCAACTTGTCATCTGGTGATGGATTTAATTCTAAAAATCAGAAAATGAAAAAATAGGTCTTACCACCGACATGGATCAGGCTATGTTTGTAGAAAGCTCCATGTGATAAGGATATATTTCCGCTGTAATCATTAAGCCAATCCTAAGCCTGGAAAAAGGAGGAGGGTTTGGCGACAGACTAGAACCCTGCCCCCGGAAAAAAAGATTTTCCATAGAACCATCTAGTCTTGACAGCCAACATGATACCGAATATGCAACCTGCTGACGATTCTAGACCACCCCTGGACACCATGTCGACGAATTTGAGCCACCCGTGGACAAGATTTTTTAAAGCGAATTGTCAAATGAAACTTGGCTTTTGGAACGTGAGGACCATGGCCCAACTTTGAAAAACAGAACAAGTTGTTAATGAGATGGAGAGATATGGCCTCGACATCCTTGCTCTATCAGAAGTCCGTTGGAAGGTACAGGCAGTCAAACCCTAGATATGGGATCACAATCCTGCACAGAGGCATAAAAAAAGAGAGAAGCAGGTCTTACCATAATGCTGTCCAAACCCGTGTCCAGAGCTCTAACTACATGCATACCCATAAATGAGAAGATCATCGAGGCAAGGTTCACATATCAACAAGCCAAACTAACAGTGTTTCCAGGTTACGCACCAGCTAAGAACGCAGATTATGGCAAAAAAAACAGTTTCCAAAACACCCTACACACTGACGCCAAAGATATCCCAGCCATGATCTCGTCTGCTTTTTAGGTGACTTCAATGCCAAAGTGGGGAGCGACAAGTCCTACTGTCTTGAAGTTCTTGGCAGTCAAGGCCTCGGCGAAGTCAACGAGAATGGGTCACTGTTAGTTGACTTTGCTCTAACAAAAGACCTCATCATCGGTGGAACTCTGTTTCAACATAAAAACATCCACAAATACTCATGGAACTCGCCAGATGGACATACTCATAATCAGATAGACTAAATCCTGATAAACAAAAAGTAAAAGTCAATTCTCCGGGATGTTAGGGCCCACAGAGGAGCCGATGTGGCCTCTAACGATACCTTGATGATCGCAAAACTGTCCCTCAAGCCACACAGAAGTCCACACAGAAGTCAGAATCCAAAGAAAAGCCCACCTACGATTTAGAAAACTCTCAAACGCAACAGTTCGTCATAACTTTAGTATCCATCTTATAAAAAGGTTTGAGAGCTTGGCCCTAGATTTCAGCAATGAAGGCAGTGTTGGGTCATTCTGGAACACCCTAAAAGAAGCCTATAACTAGACAGCACTAGAAATGCTTGAAAACAAAAAAAGACCAAAGATGAATGGTTATTCGACAAGACATGTATCCAATCGACAAGACACGGACTGCGATAAAGTCTTGAGAAATCATCTATACCGACATCAAGACAAGCTAGTGAAAAAGAGCGCAAGGGGAGATAAACGGGACTTTCTAGAAGAGAAGGCAGCTATGGCAGAAGAAGTATCCAAATGCGGCAATTCCAGAGCTGTTTACAAAATTAGCAATTAAATCATCGGGAAACAACGTAACCGAGACGGGTCAGTTAAAGTAGAAAACGGCAAGATGGTCACATCCCCCGATGGAACCTCTAAAGTCCGGGTCGTATTTTATGAGAAAGTCCTCAACAGACCTAGTCCTCCGAACACAGCATACAGCCCCACAGTTCCTTTCCTGGACCCTCAAATCAATACAGAAGTGCCAACGACCGAAGAAATAGTTCAAGCCGCTCGCAAGATGAAGAATGGTAGAGCACCAGAAGGAGATAAGCTATCAGCAAAAATGACCAAAACCTCTTTTGGTGCTTGCATAACGATGTGGATCGCATTCTTTGCATGCATCTGAAAATCAGAGGAAGTCCCTGAAGAATGGAGAAAAAGTACACTCATCAAGCTTTCCAAGTATCATAGTATCATAGTTACATCATAGTTTGCATCAATCATAGTTAACTGTATATCACACACATGAAATTGCCTTCGGCCTTTTCTTAATTGGAAACTATTAAGGAACGAAAGACAGACAGTCATGCAGCAGAATAACCCAAATATGACATCAACCCCAGAAAAGTAACTATTCAAGAGATTTATGTGTTATATCGTCTCTTGTCAAAAGATACGTGTACTTTTTGTACATGAAAATGCAGTTTTTATCAAATTTTTTTATTTAATTTCATTTTGTTTTTCCTTAATGATGTCATTTATGGTTGTAATCTATATATATAAAAATAAGTTGTCTGTCTGTGGATCTGTCAGGTGACGTCATGTTTCTGTGTCGACTGACGTCATGTTTTCGACTGACGAAATTACAGACCGGGACATCGGGACACAAATGAACTACAAAAAAACTAAAAAGAAAAAAACCTAAAAACTAATAAAAAACTAAAAAAGCTAAAAAGCTAAAACAAACTAAAAAAGAAAATAAAATGAAAAAGGAAAAAAAAATGAAAAATAAAGAAGAAAAACAAAACTAAAAAAAAGAAAAAAACTAAAAAAGGTAAAAAACTAAAACCTAAAAAAAGACCAATTCAAAAACGAATGTATATACAGACCGAGACACAAATGACGACCGGGACACCGGGACATGACGACCGGGAAACAGGGACACAACTACGACAGGGACGCCGGGGGGCTCAGGGGGATATATAAATGACGATGGCGACACAGGGAATCGTCGATTAGCAATCACCATCAACAAAGCTCAAGGGCAATCATTAGAATCATGAGGTATAGATCTGAATACGGATTATTTTCCCATGGACCATTATATGTTGCATGTTCAAGAGTCGTTAAACCTGACATTCTATATATATGCACAGACAATGGGACAGCAAAGAATGTTGTATATTCGCAAGTTTTACGCAGTTAAAAACATATATATATATATATATATATATATATATATATATATATATATATATATATATATATATATATATATATATATATATATATATATATATATATATATATATATATATATATATATATATATATATATATATATATATATATATATATATATATATATATATATATATATATATATATATATATATATATATATATATATATATATATATATATCTTCTATATATATAAAAATAAGTTGTGGATGGATGTGTGGATGGATGTGTCAGGTGACGTCACCTGAAAAAACTGGATCAGGTGACGTCAAAACTGAAAAAACTAAAAAAGGCAAAAACTACAAAAAAAACTAAAAACTAATAAAAAAAATAAAAAAGCTAAAAAACTAAAAAAACTAAAAAAAGGCAAAAACTACAAAAAAAAACTAAAAAAAAACTGAAAAAACTAAAAAAAGGCAAAAACTACAAAAAAAAACTAAAAACTAATAAAAAAAGTAAAAAAGCTAAAAAACTAAAAAAACTAAAAAAACTAAAAAAAGGTAAAAAACTAAAAAAAATAAAAAATAAAAAAAAACTAAAAAAAAGGAAAAAACTGAAAAATAAGCTAAAATAAAGGTAAAAACCAATAAAAAACTAAAAAAAAAAGGAAAAAACTAATAAATGACGACACTCAAAGAGAAAAAAAGGCAAAAACTAATAAATGACGACACTCAAAGAGAAAAAAAGGCAAAAACTACAAAAAAAACTAAAAACTAATAAAAAAAATAAAAAAGCTAAAAAACTAAAAAAAACTAAAAAAAGGCAAAAACTACAAAAAAAACTAAAAACTAATAAAAAAGCTAAAAAACTAAAAAAACTAAAAAAAAGGCAAAAACTACAAAAAAACTAAAAACTAATAAAAAAAATAAAAAAGCTAAAAAACTAAAAAAACTAAAAAAACTAAAAAAAGGTAAAAAACTAAAAAAACTAAAAACTAAAAAAAACTAAAAAAGGTAAAAACTAAAAGAACTAAAAAAGAAAAAAATAAATGACGACACTCAAAGAGAAAGCGACCAGGACAAAAGGAATGTTCGATTAGCAATCAACAAAGCACCGGGACACAGGGAGTATAAAAAAAAGAAAAAAAAAGGAAAAAAATAAAGGAGAAAAACAAAACTAAAAAACGAATGTATATACAGACCGGTACACCGGGATACAAATGACGACCGGGACACAGGGAATATAAATGACGACCGGGACACAGGGACACAACTACAACGGGGACACCGGGGGAAACAGGGGGATATAAATGACGACCGGGACAAAAAAACTAAAAAGAAAAAAAAACTAAAAACTAATAAAAAAACTAAAAAATCTAAAAATCTAAATAAGCTAAAAAAGAAAAAAAAAGGAAAAAAATAAAGGAGAAAAACAAAACTAAAAAACGAATGTATATACAGACCGGGACACCGGGATACAAATGACGACCGGGACCCGGGACACAGGGAATATAAATGACGACCGGGACACAGGGACACAACTACAACGGGGACACCGGGGGAAACAGGGGGATGTAAATGACGACCGGGACACCGGGACAGGGAATGGTCGATTAGCAATCACCATCAACAAAGCTCAAGGGCAATCATTAGAATCATGAGGTATAGATCTGAATACAGATTGTTTTCCCATGGACCATTATATGTTGCATGTTCAAGAGTCGGTAAACCTGACAATCTATTTATATGCAAAGACAATGGGACAGCAAAGAATGTTGTATATTCGCAAGTTTTACGTAGTTAAAACCATATATATATATCTATCTATATTCACAGGTGGGACATAGGGACACAACTACAATGGCGCGTAACTATTATGGCGCGTAACGACTTACGCGCGCGGGGGGGCTTGGGGGGGGCGCGAAGCGCCCCCACCAACTAGGTGTTGGGGTGGCGCGAAGCGCCACCCCAACAGCTAGTATATATATATATATATATATATATATATATATATTCACAGGTGGGACATAGGGACACAACTACAATGGCGCGTAACTAATATGGCGAGTAACGACTTACGCGCGCGGGGGGCTTGGGGGGCCACCCCCACCAACTAGGTGTTGGGGTGGCGCGAAGCGCCACCCCAACAGCTAGTATACTATATAAGGCGTAATTTAAAAAGTGTACTTGACGAAATTTCAGGAAATTAGGTAAAACAATCAATTAATTGTCAAATTATGTCCCCTGTCAAGAGATACGTGCGTTATATCATCTTGTGTATGAAGTATTTATTTGGTCAAAAATTGTATTCAATTACAACATTATCTTCTGTGAATTGCAGAAGACACTAGTTGTTGCAACTTCCTTTCAAACAAGCCCTTAAACAGCTATCTGTACCGTTCCAGTGCCCCACAAGCGCTGATGAAAAGAAAACAAGAAAAAGGAGGACACATGAAATCAAAAAAGTGGTTTTCCTTGTTATTCTCAGGCTGTAGCTTTCCTACATGGGATATTAGACACTGGCGATCTCAACAGCACACCTTTTATTTTCAACTAACATCATTCCCAAAGGTTTTCAGGTCATCTTTCGAAATTCCCACAAATTTTTGTTTTCGTAGTAAACTTCTATCATTAAGGTTAATCGAAATCACAGTTGTTATTCCTGGTATCAGCTTTAAATTTTTGGTCTTTTTAAACAGGGGCGTAATTTGCTATGGGACAAAGGGGCAACTGCCCCTAAACCCCAGTTTGCCCCACAGCAAAAAATTTTGTTCCTTCAAAAATCTTGTCAAAACTAGGATAAGCCTTCATTGTTCAAGCATACATAGAAACGGGTTAGTTTTTCTTTAGTATATATACGCCCTTACGGTGCTATATGGCTTATTTTTCTGTTTTCACTGTTATTTTTACTTGTTTTGGAAAAACTGTCTCGATATTGCCCCCCTTCCTCCCGCAGGATTTTGTCGGAATTATGGCACAAGTTTCGTATCCCATTTTACAGTTTTTGGTTACTATGGCCGTGGTTCGTTCTATAGTAGGCTGCAGCTGTCACTGCAACCATGACAATATAGAAAACTATTATACTCACTCAACGTCACTAAAGTCATTAATCCAAATTTCAAGCTTAGAGCCAAAATTTCCAATTTCATCATAAACCTTGAACGAAAGATTCTTCAAGCTAATTGGATCTTCGACTCTTTGAATTGTCAGGTCTTTGGTGTCCAGTACCTGTAGTACAAGTAGAGACATTTAATTCAATTGTGCTATTTGCAATGAGTAGTAAGGTCTAGACTGACACTACGGTCCTTCCCATGCCTCACAGGTGCTGCAGTCCTTTCCCCATGCCTACACATACGCTACGGTCCTCTCTCATGTCTACAGTGCTCCCCCATGCCTACACAAATATGACAGCACCCCATCAATGCTTACATTGATGCTACGGTCCTCCGCCATGCCTTAATTGATGCAAGCACGCCCTCCCCATACTTACATCGATACAAGCGCACCCTCCCCATGCATACATTGATACAGGCACGCCCTCCCAATACCTAAATTATGCAAGCACCCCATCCTCTTACTGCTGCCATTACAAGCACTATCCATTACAAGCACTATGGTCCACCTGTACCTCAATTGGTTATATAGTGCGATTATAGTTTTTCTTCAGGTTTTATTTGAGAAACATAATACACTATCGAGAATGAGTGGTTTTACGCTGTTGGAAGTTGATAGTGGGGCCAGCAGCAGTAGTGGTACGAAGAAAACAGCCCCCGACATTGGAGTAGAAATTACAAGGGGATATCTGCTTACCTTCAAGTGGGATGAGATGTTTGCAAGATTTTTCATATCACGAGGAAGTTCAAGCTGGACTAAAAGTTATGTATTGCAGCAAACATGAGTATAATGTATATACGTAGACTACAAGATGGATTAAACGCAATTGTGAAATTTATTGAAGACAATGAATTGAATCAGCATGTGAGAAAAGAATGAATAGTACATGTTATTTTATTATTACAATTTTGAAAATAAAAATATTTCTACATCGACATTTCTTTTTTAGTTCTTGTTAGGTATTTTAGTTGGTCATTGCTCGTCTACTCCTCCTCCTCCGTCTCTCAAGGTAGTTAAAAGGTGATCATCTTAAGCAAGCACCCGATGTAAAAAAAATATTTCAAAGTTTTAGTTAGTTTTGTAATCAGTACTGTGTGGGAGAGTCAATTTAAAATGAATGAAATGGACAGACAAAAAATCCAACCGAGTCTTGTTACTTTGGAAAAATCATTGGATCTAAAACCAAAACATTTTCAAAGGTTGCCAGTGCGGAGGAGAATCTTCATTCAAAGTATGATTGATGATATCATTGAACAAAACTCTCCAGCCCTTGATTATGGTATGAGACTTGTGTGTGCGGGTCCAAAAGAATTTACTCAGTATATCGATGTGCTGTTCAATAGGAGATCAAATTCAGCGGGATAGTTAATGCAAAGGAATATTTTTTGAACGAGAGTTAGTTTGTGATGAGCAGTGTGAGAGTCAATTGCCAAATTGTATAAATTATACACAGCAATTTGTATACCTTTGCGGGCCTAGCTTATTTCAGAATAGACTTTGGAACCAAACTATTCACGAAACATGTGGCTTTGAAGTTTGTTCTAGTGAAATCAGCTTTCCGTTATCTAGCCAGGGTGACATGTGTTAGACGCTCATAGGAAGAGAATATACCTAGAGTAGGGTTTTACCTATGAACTAGGACTGTTAAAAACTTTCCAAGTTATCAATTTGCACTAAATCTTCGTATTATTAAATTTTATACGAAATTTTTAGATTTTACTTCCAATAAATCTCTTTTTCCTATAGGAGTATTCGTGTCGCTGCTGTCATTATATAAGCCGCTTTTCAGGGGTGAATCACTGCAAGGTGTTTTAATTGATTATTTCCGTTATTCTAAAATTTGGTCTTTTTAAGAGGAACTCTCTATATCCTCCTCGTAAGGGTATGGCCTTTTTTAAGATTGGGGCACACATACTGTTCGATTTCTTTAACTCATGCCTTCTAGCTTATATTTTAGTGTATATCAGCTTTTTTACATTTTCTTTTTCCTGCATTAAATTTCAACTAATTATTTTCTGTATTTTAAGACTTTGGTCCTTTCTAAGGAAAAATCTCTGTATCCCCCTCGTGTGGCCCAGACTTTTCTGAGGATTAGGACCCAAATACAGTTCGATTTTTTAAGTCATACCTTTTAGCTTAAATTTGAGCGTAAATCAAATTTTTAACGTTTTCTTTTCCATTGATTAAAATTTACGGCCGCTTTTTTAGTTCCCAAACCTACCGTAGAGGGTTTGTGGTTTACCTTTAGGTGGTTAGGTCGTTCAGGGTTACTCCCTGCATGTTTCCTCTTATGTTTTTGCTTATTTCAACCTTTTAATGTTTTCTTTTCCATTTATCAAATTTTAACAACGTATTTTCTGTATTTTAACATTTTGTCTTTTTTAAGGAGAATTACAAGTCCCCCTCTAGGGGTAATAATGCAGGGTGACATGCGTTAGACGCTTGAAGGAGGGGAAAGACATAGAATGGGGCTTTATCTATGATCTATATCTATTTTAAACATAAAGATTGGGTAAGCTTAAACATGTTTATTGATTAATTGTATTCAACAAAGAAAAAATTTAATGTTTTTTTTATTCATATTTTCTTGGTTATATGTTATAGTACATCAGCTGTAAACGATTTTTTCCGTTTACTAAATTTTAACCACGAATTTTCTGTATTGTAACATTTCATCCTTTCAAGGAGAAGTCTCTATATTACCGTCTTGAGGTCCAGGCCCTTCTAGGCTTTGAGGCTGATAGGAGAGTCTCTATGTCCCCATCTTGGGGCCAAGGCCCTTCTAGGATTGAGCCTGACATCATGTTCAATTTTCTTTAATTCCTATTTTACGGTATTATTTTATCGTATGTCAACTTTTTTCCAAAATACCCAAAGATTCTTTTTTGTTTTGGTTCAGTATTTAATAAAGGATTATCCGTATTGGAGTTTTCACGAGAATGTATAGGAAGATACGTAAGTTTTCATGACAAAGCACTGACAGACAGGGTCTTCTTCATGGCATTGCTTTGAGAAATAGGGCGTTCCTCACCACATTGCATTAAGAGATAAGATATTCCAAACAACATTGCATTGGAGCTTAGGGGGATTTCATAAAACAGGGGGCACTAAAGAACGGGCTTTAGATGGAAGGAGAATTGATATGCCCAGAATAGGGCTTTACCTACTGAGAGTTTTCTAAACATTCTATTTTTCAGTTTAATCCAAATCTTGTTATTGATAGCTTTTATAAGATTCTTTACGTTATACTTGCAATAAATCTTTTTTTTTTCTTATTAATATTGTCTTAGACTTCGAAAAGGCAAGGTGAAAAAAACCATCTATTTTTTAAAAAGCACGTTTTAGCAGGGGCGTAATTTGCTATGGGACAGTGGGGCGAAAGCCCCATCCACAGCCAAGTTTCCCCCCAGACCTAAGTTTTCCTTCCAGCTGAAATTTAGTTTCTGCAAAAAATCTTGTTAAAACTAAGATAAGCCTTCATAATTCAAGTCCCCAGAAAACAAGTCAGTTTCTTTAGCATAACTTTGCCTTTATGGTAATATATAGATAATTTTTCAGTTTTCACTGTCATTTTCACTTGATTTGTGAAAATTGGCTCCAACTTTGCATCCCCCAAGGATTTTTGCGAAGTACGTCACTGCGTTTTAGTGGTAAGATGATATGCGTTAGATGCTCGGAGGGGGTGGAGGCGATATACCTAGGTTAGGGTTTTTGTGCTTTAACTTCTCTGAAGTTATGAATTAGAGGAATTAGCTGGCTGTTTGGGTTTTCAGAATTAGATGTTTCAGCTTTTAGTGGGTGTTTGGTTTCTGAGGGTTATTATTTGAGATGTTTACCTTAGCATTTCACGATTTGACTTAACTGAAGCTATGAATTAGAATATTTAGTTAAGTATTTGGGTTTTCAGGCTGAGGTTTTTATTTTCTGTGGGTGTTTGATTCCCAAGGCATATTTTTTTTTTAGATATTTACTTTAGCATTTCAGGCATTAACTTGTTTGAGTTTATGAATTAGAATAGTTAGCTGGCTGTTTGGGGTTCTCAGACTTATATTTCTTAGGTTTTCGTCGGTGCTTGATTCCCAAGGTTTATTATTTAAAATGTTTACTTTGGTATTTATTCGTTTGACATTTCTGAACTTATGAATTATAATAGTTAGTTGGTTGTTTGGGGTTTTCCAACTTAGACTTTTAGCTTTCCATCGGTGTTTAATTCTGGAAATTTATTATTCGATATTCATTCTTTGATATTTTAGTGTTTCAACTGTCTGAAGTTATGATCAAGGATAGTTACTTGGATGTTTGGACTTTTTAGGGGTGTGTCGTATCTGAAGCTTGTTATTTAAAATGTTTACTATGGTATTCTATGATTTGATTTGTTTGAATTTATGAATTGGGAGGGTTAGTTGGCTGTCTGGGTTTTTAAACTTAGGTTTCAAAGTCTTTATTGGATATGTGGTGTCAAAAGCTTATCCTTTGAGATGCTTTCTTTCATATTTCATGTTTTGACTTTTCTGAAAGTTATGACTAGATTTTTACTAAGCTAAATTTCTTCGACTTTGTATAGGTGTATCTTGTCTGAAATGTATGCAAAAACTACTCATTTTAAGCGTGAGAAAGCCGTTCGAAGGTTTTTGACTGAGGAACTATAAGAGAAACTTGAAAAAAAAAAAAAAACACTTCAAAACATTAATGTTAAAAAAAATTCAATACATCAAATCAAAAAAATAAAATTAAAAACACTGAAAATACAAAAAACTCAAAAACCCTCAACTTAAAAATTAAAACTTAACCTAAAGTAATCAAAGCTAAAAGCGGTAAAAAATTCATAAAATTGCGGTTTTCAAGAAATCTCTCTTCTATTTGATTAAAGCAGCATTCCCTCTTTTGTTTTTAAGGTTTTAATTTTTTTTTACATTTTTGTGTATTGAATTTTTTCAATTTATTGCTATAAATTTAACTGAGCATAATTTAATGCTTTGATTATGTTTTTTCAAAATTAGTTTTTTATTTTTACTTTTTCAAATTTCTGTTACAGTTTCCAAGTCAACAATCGTTGAAGGGCTCTCACACGCCTACGTCTGAAAACCCAGACAGCCAACTAATCATCCTAATTCATAAACCCAGACAAATCAAATCCTGAAATACCATGGTAAACATTTCAAGTAATAAGCTTCAAAAACGATAGCTAAGAAATCCACACACGATAGCTAAACACACACACGATAAGCTAAGAAATCCAAGTCTAAAAAAGCCCAAACTATACTAATTCATAAGTTGATAAAAATCAATGCAAGGAATATCACAGTAAACATCTTATATAATAAAGTTTAGAAAATATACACCAAAGAAAATCTAAAGTATCTAACTATGAAAACTCCAAAGAGCCAACTAACCTTAGATACAGGTAGCACAATAGTGCTATTTAAGTAAAGAGCGATGTGGGCACAATTTTATTTTCTTAGACCAGGGTGCTTCGTATCGAAGTTGTTATCGCAGAAACTTCGAAAAGGGCTCATTCAATTGGAAATTGAAAAGGTTAATGCCCTTTTTAATAGTTGAAAGTGATTGTAGGGCAACTATTACCTATTCCAAACCTACCATTTTGCAAAACACATCCAATCAAAATTTTGAGAAAGCCATTTTGTTCAACGTAGTAGAAAGGTCCGAAAATTATGTCTTTGAGTTTGAAAACCTCCCAGAGCCCTCAAGGCAAGGGTTGTAAGTTATGCTCTGGGGGCATATAAGGTATATATATAGAAAGGGCGATCGTATTGAAGTGGGCTTATAGGATTGGTCACCAGAAGTTCTAAAGCCCTCTTAAAGATTCAAAGTGATCAGGGGGGATACTCCCTACCCACACCTTGTATTTTCCCGAATTCCATCTGATAGAAATTTTAAGTTGGCCATTTGTTGACATAGAAACTTCAAAAACAGCTGATTCAATTGGAAATTGAAAGGACAAGTACCCTTTTTAATAGTCGACAGGGTAAGTCGACTGACTTACCCTGTTTTCGACGTTCAAATACTTTATTTTTAGTATTCCACGTGTAATACGAAGGCACTTCAGTATACAGCAGTTTTTTGCAAAAGAATCATTTTTGCATAGCGAAAAGAAAGCAGTTAACTTTGTATCCGGTGGATTCAGGGCTCTTTGTTGCACGTTGGATTCCGAAAAATAAACACGTTGACCATTCTGTAAATATACCGCTAAGTGAACAACAGCTGGACTACGTTCATGTATCAGAAATGAAAGAATTCGCCAAACAGCTTCATTACTGCTTATGTATCTTCCAGCCTGATATTGTACGATTTCGTCGATATCTTTGATTTCGGACTGAATGCCAAAAACTGCCATGTCACTACCTTTGTTGACGTATTTACATATGTATTTGATTGCCTTTACGGAGTTAGAGTATTCAACGTTTATGTGTGCATTAAATGTTTTTGATAATAATGGGGAATATGGAACAACCCACTGGTTATCTACTTCGATGGTGGTACCGTTACGCTTCTTTATTATTGCTGTTTTACCGCCATCTTCAGTAGATCTTTTTCTATATTGTGGGTAACCATCACTGCCAGTAATTGTGTTGGGTACTAAAAGTCGAGGATATTGCTTTGTGCACCTTCCTTTGGCCATGCATGGTGAATTTTCGTTCAGTGCAGCGCAAGGTCCATGTATCACATTTTTTACAACAATATCATATAACCCCTTATCGACATTTTCATCAGGTATTTCAGCGGAAATCACATCATCAATTTCATTAGAAGTAATTTTATAATGTAGCCAGATTAGTATATGTGCGTGTGGCAATCCTCGTTTTTGCCATTCCACTGAGTACATCCAGCATCGCACTGACCCAAACACTTCAAGTTTTACTATGTAGTTTATCAGTGATTTCAACTTTTGCCGGAAGACACGGGCCGTAATGTCATGTCTATGAACCGCCGATTGTCCTTGAAGTAAAAGCTGCTGTATCTCGTCCCAAGATTGATTATATGTAAATGTAATAAATAAATCTGGACGACCAAAGAGACGAATATACGCAATAGCATCTTGAGCATATTCATGCATATGACGGGGACTGCCAGCATATGACAAAGGTAAAATCGTTAATCTTCCAACGTTTGTGGTATTACCGTCATTTACAACTGCATCTCGCAAATGAATGTATTTTTCAGAGCGGAGCTTGGTCTGATTCAGACGGATAAATAGCAAACATTCTGATTCAATTTTTGCATACATATCAACGATGTATTGGTGAAACAATTGACGGCATTTTAAAATATAATTGTCTTCATCTTGCCGAATCATTAGTCTATAGGAATAATAATGCATTGCACTGCATTTCTTATTCGTTTCTTTGTTTTCAATTCTGATAAAAGCTATTAATAGTATATATATATATATATATATATATATATATATATATATATATATATATATATATATATATATATATATATATATATATATATATATGCTTGAGATTGATATATATGCTAAGTCATGAAGACTTTTTTTATCTTCCTATACAGTTTCATGAAAACTTCCAACTAAAAACTATTTTATTAAATAATGAACCACAACAAAAAATCTCTGGATATTTCGGATAATAGTTGACATATGGTAAAGTATAACCAAACGATGTGAATAGAAGAAAATTGAACGCGATGTCAGCCTCTATAGAGAAAAAATAAATAGAGAAAATAGAGAAAATACGCGGTTAATATTCAATAAAGGGAAAAGAAAAGGTTGTGAAGTTGTTATACTCTAAAATACAATCATGAAAGTATGAACCGAGGAAAATCGCACCGCATGTCCGTCACAGTCTTCAGAAAACCCTGGGCCCAAGACGGTCATATTGAGACTTGCCCTCAAAAAGATCAGGTGTGAAAATAGAAAAAATAAACTGTTAAAATCTGATAAATGGAAGTAGGACACGTAAAAATGTTTTCTTTGTTGAATATATTTAATCAGTAAACATGTTTAAGCTAACCATGTTTAAGCTAATAAACATGTTTAAACATGTTTTGTGCTATGTTTAAAATAGACTTAGGTCATAGGTTTATGTCCTATTCTATGCATATCTTCTCCTCCGAGCGTTGAACGTATGTCAATTTGCCAGAGGGACTCAATAGGGGGGACATAAAGAGTTTTCCTTAAAAAGATCAGGTACTGAAATACAGGAAATACGCGATTAAAATCAAAACAAGAGCTAGGAGCTCATATGGCATTTGTGACGAGGCCGGAAAAGCCAAGAGCCAAGAGCTCATACGGCATGAGCTCTAGCAAAATCTAAGAATCAATAGATGGATTTAAGAGTAAAACCAGAGGCTTAATGCCGGTCGGGACTTAAAATAAGAGCTGAGTCACGAGGTCCTTCCAATTGACGAGGTCCAAAGTGCTCTGAGAGAGCGGATCCCTTCCAATTATGTCAATCACGTATCTAAAACGTGTGCTTATTCTTCCCATCAGGCTTCATTCCAGTCTCTCCACCCTAAGCGTTTTCCAAGATTTCTGTTTCCCCACTCCAACACCCAACATCCAACAGATCCGATTCGAATTGAAAATGGAGCATCTGACAAATAAAATATTTCTATATATCAAGTTTCATGAAGATCTGGTCATCCATTCTTAAGTTAAAAATACCTCAATTTTTCTAATTTTTCCAGATTAACATCCCCCAACTCCCCGAAAAAAAATGAATCCGTTCCAATTATGTCAATCACGTATCTATAAATTGTGCTTATTCTTCCCATAGAGTTTCTTCCCGATCTCTCCACTCTAAGCGTTTCAAAAGATTTACAACTTCCAAGACTTCTGTTTCCCCCTCCAACCCCTAATGTCCCTGAATCAAATCCAAATTGAAAATATAGCATCTGAGACATAAGATCCTTTTATGTATCAAGTTTCATTAAGATCCGATCTCCCATTCGTAAGATAAAGATATCTCAATCTTCACGTTTTCCAAGAATTCCGGTTTCCCCCTCCAACTCCCCCAAGTGTCACCAGATCTAGTCGGCATTTAATATGAGCGCTCTAAAGCACAAAATCCTTCTAAATATCTAATTTCAATGAGTTCTGATCACCCGTTCGTAAGTTACAAATACCTCAATTTTTCCAATTTTTCCAAATTACACGTTTTCAAAGAATTCTGGTTTCCCCCTCCAACTCCCCCCAGTGTCACCGGATCTAGTCGGCATTTAAAATAAGCGCTCTAAAGCACAAAATTCTTCTAAATATCTAATTTCATTGAGTTCTGATCACCCGTTCGTAAGTTACAAATACCTCAGTTTTTCCAATTTTTCGGAATTACGAATTTTTCCAAAGAGAGTAGATCCGGTTCGGTTATGTCAGTCAGGTATTTTGGACTTGTGCTTATTCTTCCCACCCAGTTTCATCCTGATCTCTCTGCTTTAAGCGTTTTACAAGGTTTCCAGTCCCCCAACTCCCCCCAATGACATTGAATCCGGTCGGAGTTTTAAATAAGAGATCTGAGTTGCGATTTCCTTTTAGATATGAAATTTCATTAAGATCCGATCACTCCTTCGTAAGTTAAAAATACCTCATTTTTCAGAATTAACCCTCCCCTCCCAACTCCTCCAAATAAAGCGGTTCCGTTCCGGTTATGTCGATGATGTATCTAGGACTTGTGATAATTTTTCATACCAAGTTTCATCCCGATCCCTCCACTCTAAGCGTTTTCCAATATTTTAGGTCCCCCCAAATCCCTTTAATATCACCAGACCCGGTCGGGATTTAAAATGAGAGCTCTGAGACATGATATCCTTCTAAATATAAAATTTCATTCAGATCTGACCTTCCGTTCGTAAGTTAAAAATACCTCATTTTTTCTAATTTTTCCGAATTTAACCGTCCACCCACTCCCCCCCCCCCTAGATGGTCGAATCGGTGAAACGACAATTTCAAATTTAATCTGGTCTAGTTTCTGATACGCCTGCCACATTTCATCGTCCTAGCTTACCTGGAAGGGCCTAAACTAGCAAAACTGGGACAGACAGACCAACAGAATTTGCGATCGCTAAATGTCACTTGGTAGTAACCAAGTGCCATAAAATAGACCAAATCTGAAAATACAGACAATAGTAGCTTGAAACAACATGAAGCGAGAAGTGGCTAAAAATTGACTAGGATAGTGACACTAGCACCACAAGCCCCCTGGTTAGTTTTGAGAACTAAAAAAGCGGCCCTAAATTTTAATAAATGGAAAAGAGAACGTTAGAAACTTGGTATATGCTAAAATATTACCTAAAAAAAAATTACTAAACAAAATCGAAGTGCATGTAGGCCTCAATCTTCACAAAAGCCAGGGCCTCGCGATTCGCGAAGGGGATATAGAGAGTTCCCTTAAAAGATCATCATATATTAAAATACAGGAAATTTGGGTTAAAATTTAATAAATGGGAAAGAGAACGTTAAAAAGTTGATATAAGCTAAAATATAAGCTAGAAGGTATGCATTAAAGATATCGAATTATATATGGGCCCCGATCTTTGTAAAATGTCACGCCCTCACGATGGGTATATACAGTCCCCCTTAAAACACTAAAAAATCTTAAAATACAGAAAATAATCGGTTAAAATTTAATAAATGGTAAAGAAAACTTTGAAAATTTTATATTAGCTAACTAGCTGACCCCTGCCACGCGTTGCTGCGGCGCTGCGCGCCCCAGCAGCATTGCGAGTGTCAGATAGTTCCCCCTAAACCCTCCTGAATCCACCCCCTAAAGCCTCCCTGAACCTCCCTGGTGTTTTTTCTTTTTTTTTCTTTGCGTAATTAGTTCGGTTTTGAAGTGTATTTATAAATAAGCTAGGCCAACAGTTCCGACTAGCTTTAAACCGTACCAAGTTTGACACCTGTGATGTCACACACCGTAAGCTTGCGGAATATCCAAGAGTAAAAAAAAAAGGAGGTAAATGCCTCTCAGATTAATGGGGTTACAAAAGGTCAGAAATCATATGTCTCGATGCAATGTGGCGAGGAGTACCCTATGTGCCAATTTGGTGAGAAGCACATGCCTTAATGCAATGCGGTCTGGCACCCGCTATTCGATGTGTTATGAAGTGATCTCAGCATCTCTACTATCATGTGTCTCGATGCAATGCGGCGAGGAGTACCCTATGTACCAATTTGGTGAGAAGCACATGCCTTAATGCAATATGGTGTGGCGCCCGCTGTTCGATGTGGTATGAAGCAATCTCCGCACCTCTACTGTATATGTCTCGATGCAATGTGGCGAGGAGTACCCTGTGTGTCAATTTGGTGAGAAGCACATGCCTTAATGTAATGTGGTGTGGCGCCCACTATTCGATGTGGTATGAAGTGATCTCAGCATCTCTACTATCATTTGTCTCGATGCAATGCGGCGAGGAGTACCCTATGTGCCAATTTGGTGAGAAGCACATGCCTTAATGCAATATGGTGTGGCGCCCGCTGTTCGATGTGGTATGAAGCAATCTCCGCACCTCTACTATATATGTCTCGATGCAATGTGGCGAGGAGTACCCTGTGTGTCAATTTGGTGAGAAGCACATGCCTTAATGTAATGTGGTGTGGCGCCCGCTATTCGATGTGGTAGGAAGTGATCTCAGCATCTCTACTATATATGTCTTGATGCAATGTGGCGACGAGTACCCTATGTGCCAATTTGGTGAGAAGCACCTGCCTTTATGTAATGTGGTGTGGCGCCCGCTATTCGATGTGGTATGAAGTGATCTCAGCATCTGTACTATATATATTGAACTTTAAGGCAGACGAGTAAAACTGTTGAGAGTCCTTTCGCTTTTTCAAAATCTTCTAATTCTTTTCATGCCACGGATCATAAGTAAACAAAAAAAAATACGTTAAATTCCTGTTGATTGGCTTTCCGCTATATAAGAAATTAACATCATATTGTAGAAAATGTCTCTCGATTTCTGGCTACACGTCTGATGTGTTCAGATAAAGTTAGTGTTGGAATGAATACTCTCCTCCTCCAAGGTGGCATAGCGTCTTTATCTCTTCTAGTTGATATTGGACCCGGTGTTCCATCTTAGCTGTCGCAAGGACACACAAAGGATCTTTGTATTCGATAAGCGTCGTTAATCCGTATGCCAGGCCCCCTTCCAAGGAAACATGACGTTTGTGCTTACCTTCTAGGTTTTAATTAGAGGTCAATGATAAACTGACGTCAAGTGGCCAGTTTGTGAAAAATTTATGATCTTTTGCAGGTCTCAAAAAACTTACTCAAGTATATAAAATTGCAAAATAATTTTGAATCGAGTATAAAACTGCTGAACTAAAAAAGAAAGAGAGCTAAAGAAAGAGAGAAAAGTAAAAAAAGAGCTATATACCAACTATTAAAACATTTTTCTTTGTAAGATTCTCAAGTAAAGCTCCAAATATCAATGACAGTATTTCCAAATAAACAAAGCAAATATGAGAAGAGCTAAAAATTTATCCCGCCTGCGTCCTCGTTCAAAGACACAAAGAATAAAGAAACTCAAACTGGGAGAACTCCGCGAGCTCATTCAGCAAAACTTGACATTACTGGAGTCCCGAAAAATCACATACGCACAATATGAATCAAAGTATGGAACAATTTATAATTCATCTGACGAGGAGTTTGATAACGATGGAATAGACAGCTCAGTTGCATCTTTTCGGAGCAGTTTGGAAAATAAAAGAGACAAGCTTGCTCAATGCTCTGGGGCGAAACAGGTAAAACAGCCAGATAAGATGTTTGGAAAGAAAAGATCAACCATAAGTCTTTCTCGTAAAATAGAAATTGTAGAGCAGCTAGTTTCAGAGTCGCTATTAAAGTTAGAAGAACGGAGAGCATTAATAGAAGAGAGCACTGGATTCAAAGCGATACTGTAAAGGTTCGAATTGAAGTATATATATATATATCTATATATATAAAAATAAGTTGTCTGTGTGTGGATCTGTGGATCTGTGGATCAGGTGACGTCACCTGAAAAAACTGGATCAGGTGACGTCAAAACTGAAAAAACTAAAAAAAGGCAAAAACTACAAAAAAAAATAAAAACTAATAAAAAAATAAAAAAGCTAAAAAACTAAAAAACAAAAAAAAAGGCAAAAACTACAAAAAAAACTAAAAACTAATAAAAAAGCTAAAAAACTAAAAAAACTAAAAAAAGGCAAAAACTACAAAAAAAACTAAAAACTAATAAAAAAAATAAAAAAGCTAAAAAACAAAAAAAACTAAAAAAAGGTAAAAAACTAAAAAAACTAAAAACTAAAAAAAACTAAAAAAAAAGGAAAAAACTGAAAAATAAGCTAAAATAAAGGTAAAATACAATAAAAACTAAAAAAAAACTGAAAAAACTAAAAAAAGGCAAAAACTACAAAAAAAAACAAAAAACTAATAAAAAAAGTAAAAAAGCTAAAAAACTAAAAAAACTAAAAAAACTAAAAAAAGGTAAAAAACTAAAAAAAATAAAAAATAAAAAAACTAAAAAAAAGGAAAAAACTGAAAAATAAGCTAAAATAAAGGTAAAAACCAATAAAAAACTAAAAAGAAAAAAAGGAAAAAACTAAAAAAAATTTTCATCTAAAAAACTAAAAAAAACTAAAAAAGGTAAAAACTAAAAGAACTAAAAAAGAAAAAAATAAATGACGACACTCAAAGAGAAAGCGACCAGGACAAAAGGAATGTTCGATTAGCAATCAACAAAGCACCGGGACACAGGGAGTATAAATGACGACCAGGACATAAGTAAAAAAAAAAACTAACAAAACTAAAAAGAAGGTAAAAACTACAAAAAAACTAAAAAGAAAAAAACTAAAAAAAGGCAAAAACTACAAAAAAAACTAAAAACTAATAAAAAAGCTAAAAAACTAAAAAAACTAAAACAAGGCAAATACTACAAAAAAAACAAAAAACTAATAAAAAAAATAAAAAAGCTAAAAAACTAAAAAAACTAAAAAAACTAAAAAAAGGTAAAAAACTAAAAAAACTAAAAACTAAAAAAAACTAAAAAAAAGGAAAAAACTGAAAAATAAGCTAAAATAAAGGTAAAAACCAATAAAAAACTAAAAAAAAAACTGAAAAACTAAAAAAAGGCAAAAACTACAAAAAAACTAAAAACTAATAAAAAAAGTAAAAAAGCTAAAAAACTAAAAAAAAATAAAAAAACTAAAACAGGTAAAAAACTAAAAAAAATAAAAAATAAAAAAAACTAAAAAAAAGGAAAAAACTGAAAAATAAGCTAAAATAAAGGTAAAAACCAATAAAAAACTAAAAAGAAAAAAAAAGGAAAGAACTAAAAAAAAATTTCATCTAAAAAACTAAAAAAACTAAAAAAGGTAAAAACTAAAAGAACTAAAAAAGAAAAAAATAAATGACGACACTCAAAGAGAAAGCGACCAGGACAAAAGGAATGTTCGATTAGCAATCAAGAAAGCACCGGGACACAGGGAGTATAAATGACGACCAGGACATAAGTAAAAAAAAAAACTAACAAAACTAAAAAGAAGGTAAAAACTACAAAAAAACTAAAAAGAAAAAAAAACTAAAAACTAATAAAAAAACTAAAAAATCTAAAAATCTAAATAAACTAAAAAAGAAAAAAAAGGAAAAAAATAAAGGAGAAAAACAAAACTAAAAAACGAATGTATATACAGACCGGGACACCGGGATACAAATGACGACCGGGACACAGGGAATACAAATGACGACCGGGACACAGGGACACAACTACAACGGGGACACCGGGGGAAACAGGGGGATATAAATGACGACCGGGACACCGGGACAGGGAATGGTCGATTAGCAATCACCATCAACAAAGCTCAAGGGCAATCATTAGAATCATGAGGTATAGATCTGAATACAGATTGTTTTCCCATGGACCATTATATGTTGCATGTTCAAGAGTCGGTAAACCTGACAATCTATTTATATGCAAAGACAATGGGACAGCAAAGAATGTTGTATATTCGCAAGTTTTACGTAGTTAAAACCATATATATATATATATACTAGCTGTTGGGGTGGCGCTTCGCGCCACCCCAACACCTAGTTGGTGGGGGCGCTTCGCGCCCCCCCCAAGCCCCCCCGCGCGCGTAAGTCGTTACGCGCCATAATAGTTACGCGCCATTGTAGTTGTGTCCCTATGTCCCACCTGTGAATATAGATATATATATATATATATATATATGGTTTTAACTACGTAAAACTTGCGAATATACAACATTCTTTGCTGTCCCATTGTCTTTGCATATAAATAGATTGTCAGGTTTACCGACTCTTGAACATGCAACATATAATGGTCCATGGGAAAACAATCTGTATTCAGATCTATACCTCATGATTCTAATGATTGCCCTTGAGCTTTGTTGATGGTGATTGCTAATTGTATCCCGGTGTCCCGGTCTGTATATACATTCGTTTTTTAGTTTTGTTTTTCTCCTTTATTTTTTTCCTTTTTTTTTCTTTTTTAGCTTATTTAGATTTTTAGATTTTTTAGTTTTTTTTATTAGTTTTTAGTTTTTTTTTCTTTTTAGTTTTTTTGTCCCGGTCGTCATTTATATCCCCCTGTTTGCCCCGGTGTCCCCGTTGTAGTTGTGTCCCTGTGTCCCGGTCGTCATTTATATTCCCTGTGTCCCGGTCGTCATTTGTATCCCGGTGTACCGGTCTGTATATACATTCGTTTTTTAGTTTTGTTTTTCTCCTTTATTTTTTTCCTTTTTTTTTCTTTTTTAGTTTATTTAGATTTTTAGATTTTTTAGTTTTTTTATTAGTTTTTAGTTTTTTTTTCTTTTTTGTTTTTTTGTAGTTTTTACCTTCTTTTTAGTTTTGTTAATTTTTTTTTTACTTGTGTCCTGGTCGTCATTTATACTCCCTGTGTCCCGGTGCTTTGTTGATTGCTAATCGAATATTCCTTTTGTCCTGGTCGCTTTCTCTTTGAGTGTCGTCATTTATTTTTTTCTTTTTTAGTTCTTTTAGTTTTTACCTTTTTTATTTTTTTTTAGTTTTTAGTTTTTTTAGTTTTTTACCTTTTTTTAGTTTTTTTATTTTTTTTAGTTTTTTAGCTTTTTTATTTTTTTTATTAGTTTTTAGTTTTTTTGTAGTTTTTGCCTTTTTTTTAGTTTTATTAGTTTTTTAGCTTTTTTATTAGTTTTTAGTTTTTTTTGTAGTTTTTGCCTTTTTTTTAGTTTTTTTAGTTTTTTAGCTTTTTTATTTTTTTATTAGTTTTTAGTTTTTTTTGTAGTTTTTGCCTTTTTTTAGTTTTTTCAGTTTTGACGTCACCTGATGCAGTTTTTTCAGGTGACGTCACCTGATCCACGATCCACAGATCCACAGACAACTTATTTTTATATATATAGATAGTTTTTTTTTTTTACTTATGTCCTGGTCGTCATTTATACTCCCTGTGTCCCGGTGCTTTGTTGATTGCTAATCGAACATTCCTTTTGTCCTGGTCGCTTTCTCTTTGAGTGTCGTCATTTATTAGTTTTTTCCTTTTTTTTTTTTAGTTTTTTATTGGTTTTTACCTTTATTTTAGCTTATTTTTCAGTTTTTTCCTTTTTTTTAGTTTTTTTTTATTTTTTATTTTTTTTAGTTTTTTACCTTTTTTTAGTTTTTTTAGTTTTTTAGCTTTTTTACTTTTTTTATTAGTTTTTAGTTTTTTTTTTGTAGTTTTTGCCTTTTTTTAGTTTTTTCAGTTTTTTTTTTAGTTTTTTATTGGTTTTTACCTTTATAGTTTTTTTAGTTTTTTAGCTTTTTTATTTTTTTTATTAGTTTTTAGTTTTTTTTGTAGTTTTTGCCTTTTTTTAGTTTTTTCAGTTTTGACGTCACCTAATCCAGTTTTTTCAGGTGACGTCACCTGACACATCCATCCACACATCCATCCACAGACAACTTATTTTTATATATATAGATATATATATATATATATATATATATATATATATATATATATATCTATCTATATTCACAGGTGGGACATAGGGACACAACTACAATGGCGCGTAACTATTATGGCGCGTAACGACTTACGCGCGCGGGGGGGCTTGGGGGGGGGGCGCGAAGCGCCCCCACCAACTAGGTGTTGGGGTGGCGCGAAGCGCCACCCCAACAGCTAGTATATATATAAAAATAAGTTGTCTGTCTGTGTGTCTGTCTGTGGATCAGGTGACGTCATGTTTCTGTGTCAGCTGACGTCATGAAGTTAGTTGTCGTCATTTTTGCTATGACGGTGACGTCATTAAAGATATTTAAGACATATATGTTCACGTAGAAATCTATTAATGTTTAAGTTTAAAATGACTGATGAACTTACAATGGCAAAAGCCGATGAAGATGCTCAAAGAGTCTATGCCAAAAAACTTGCTGCTGATAGAGAAAGTCAGAAAAGAAAGCGTGCCGAGGAATCAAAAGAACAGCAAGGAAACAGGCTTGAGGCTAAAGAACGCAAAACCGCGCAGTTAGATGAAGATCCACCTGGACAGCAAGAGTCAAAACATATCAAAACTGAAAATGATAGCGATGATGATTGGGTTTGGGATTTTGACTTGGATAAGGTCATCAATGCCTACTAGATTTTAGTTAAAAAAAAACAAAGGTTCGGCGATACGTATTTCATAGTGAAGCTGAAAAATAAAGAAGAAAAGGAAAACTGAAAAAAGAAAAAATGTAAAAAACTAAAAAATACTAAAAAGAAAAAACACTCAAAGAGAAATTACAGACCGGGACACAAATGACGACCGGGACAGAGGGAATATAAATAACGACCGGGACACTCAAAGAGAAATTACAGACTGGGATACCGGGACACAAATGACGGCCGGGACACAGGGAATATAAATGACGACCAGGACACAGGTATTTAAGAATATCGTTCAAAGACAAATTTTTAATTGTAAGAAGACCGTTGAAAGAGAAACTTCTAATTGTAAAATGACTGAAGAACCTACAATGGCAACTGTACCACCATCGAAGTAGATAACCAGTGGGTTGTTCCATATTCCCCATTAGTGCGAAACGTCAACCCCAAGTCAAATTCGTGCATTGTTTGGCATCATTTTAACAACTTGCTCTCCATCAGCTCCTACAGAGTTATGGGAAAAATATAAGTCAAAAATGTCCGAAGATATACTCCATCGAAAACAGTTAGAGACGTCAGATATGACTTTTGATTTTACATCAGAAATTTATAACTACACTTTAGTTATTATAGAAGATTTGTGCGTACGTATGGCAAACAAACCTCTTCAGGATTTGGGAATGCCTTCACCTAACCGTATTGCTGCTGTTTTGACATGTGTAGAATTGGATCGTGAAAAAAGTTACAGTACGAATGATCTATTGTCGTATGTACAAAATAACATTTCCAAGTTAACGTCGGAACGAAAAGACATTTATGATACGATAGACTCAATTTCAGGACGTATACAACTACCTGCTGATTTCTGTAATTTAGTGACGTCCAAAAATTAATTGATTGGAAAAGTATTTCCGAATATTCTAAAAAATTATAAAAATAATAAATGGCTAAGTGAAAGAGCGATTCTCGCACCCAAAAATATAGACGTCCACGAAATCAACAATATTGTTTTGACCAAAATTCGAGACCAGGCAGTCCTTTACAAGTCAGTCGACACAGTTTTGGAACCAAATGAAGCGGTTAATTATCCATCTGAATTTTTAAATTCCATAGATCTTTCAGGGTTTCCACCACACGTGCTACAACTAAAAATAGGCGTACCAATAATACTTTTAAGAAATATCAACCCACCAAAGCTTTGCAATGGCACGCGACTTGCCGTAAAAAAAACAATGGAAAACCTAATAGAGGCCACAATCTTGACAGGGCCTTTTGAGAATGAGGCTGTTCGTATTCCTCGCATTCCCATGATTCCAACGGATCTGCCTTTTAAATTTAAAAGATTGCAATCCCCAATTCGATTATCATTTGCAATCACCATCAACAAAGCTCAAGGTCAATTATTAGAAAAATGTGGTATAGATCTTAATACTGATTGTTTTTCCCATGGACAATTGTGCGTTGCATGTTCGAGGGTCGGTAAACCTGACAATCTATTTATATGCAGCGACAATTGGACAGCGAAAAATGTTGTATATTCGCAAGTTTTACGCAGTTAATTTGTATTGTATCTACCTATCTATCTATCTATATAAAAACGAGTTGTGTGTATGCATTTTTGTTTGTTTGTAAAAAGAGCGTTTGCATATGACGTCATTATTAGAGCATACGGCTTTGTATATGCACAGACAATGGGAAAGCCAAGAAATGTTGTATATTGGCAATTTTTACGTAGTTTAACTCCTGCAGACGAAATGAATGCTTGCCTGAAAAATTCTAATTTATGGGCACACGTAAAAATATTAAAATTAACTACAAATATGCGTGTCCGATTGCAAAACGATGACTCTGGTCAAACATTTTCAGATCAATTGCTGGCAATTGGAAACGGAAAGCTCCCAGTAGTGGGAAAGCCAAAAATGTTGTATATTCGCAATTTTTACGTAGTTTGAAACACATATATAAATCTATCTATATTCACAGGTGGGACACAGGGACACAACTACAATGGCGCGTAACTAATATGGCGCGTAACGACTTACGCGCGCGGGGGGCTTGGGGGGGGGGGCGCGAAGCGCCCACCAACTAGGTGTTGGGGTGGCGCGAAGCGCCACCCCAACATCTATATATATCTATATTCACAGGTGGGACATAGGGACACAACTACAATGGCGCGTAACTACTATGGCGCGTAACGACTTACGCGCGCCGGGGGGCTTGGGGGGCGCGATGCGCCCCCACCAACTAGGTGTTGGGGTGGCGCGAAGCGCCTTCCCAACAGCTAGTATATATATATATATATATATATATATATATATTATATATATATATATATATATATATATATATATATATATATATATATATATATATATATATATATATATTATATATATATATATACTAGCTGTTGGGGTGGCCCTTCGCGCCATCCCAACACCTAGTTGGTGGGGGCGCTTCGCGTCCCCCCTAAGCCCCCCCGCGCGCGTAAGTCGTTACGCGCCATATTAGTTACGCGCCATTGTAGTTGTGTCCCTATGTCCCACCTGTGAATATAGATATATATATATACTAGCTGTTGGGGTGGCGCTTCGCGCCACCCCAACACCTAGTTGGTGGGGCGCTTTGCGCCCCCCAAAGCCCCCCCGGGCGCGTAAGTCGTTACGCGCCATATTAGTTATGCGCCATTGTAGTTGTGTCCCTGTGTCCCACCTGTGAATATAGATAGATTTATATATGTGTTTCAAACTACGTAAAAATTGCGAATAACAACATTCTTGGCTTTCCCATTGTCTGTGCATATACAAAGCCGTAATGTACTAATAATGACGTCATATACAAACGCTCTTTTTACAAACAAACAAACATGCATCCACACAACTCGTTTTTATATAGATAGATAGATAGATAGATACAATACAAATTAACTGCGTAAAACTTGCGAATATACAACATTCTTCGCTGTCCAATTGTCGCTGCATATCTATACATTGTCAGGTTTACCGACCCTCGAACATGCAACGTACAATTGTCCATGTGAAAAACAATCAGTATTAAGATCTATACCACATTTTTTCTAATGATTGACCTTGAGCTTTGTTAATGGTGATTGCAAATGCTATCGAATTGGGAATTGCAATCTTTTAAATTAAAAAAGCAGATCCGTTGGAATCATGGGAATGCGAGGAATAAGAACAGCCTCACCCTCATAAGGCCCTGTCAAGATTGTGGCCTCTATTAGGTTTTCCATTGTTTTTTTTTACGGCAAGTCGCGTGCCATTGCAAAGCTTTGGTGGGTTGAAAATTTCTTAAAAGTATTATTGGTACGCCTATTTTTAGTTGTAGCACGTGTGGTGGAAACCCTGATGGATCTATGGAATTTAAAAATTCAGATGGATAATTAACCGCTTCATTTGGTTCCAAAACTGTGTCGACTGACTTGTAAAGGACTGCCTGGTCTCGAATCTTGGTCAAAACAACATTGTTGATTTCGTGGACGTCTATATTTTTGGGTGCGAGAATCGCTCTTTCACTTAGCCATTTATTATTTTTATAATTTTTTAGAATATTCGGAAATACTTTTTCAATCAATTCATTTTTGGACGTCACTAAATTACAGAAATCAGCAGGTAGTTGTATACGTCCTGAAATTGAGTCTACTGGAGCTTTCCGTTTCCAATTGTCAGCAATTGATCTGAAAATGTTTGACCAGAGTCATCGTTTTGCAAACGGACACGCATATTTGTAGTTAATTTTAATATTTTTACGTGTGCCCATAAATTAGAATTTTTCAGGCAAGCATTCATTCGTCTTCAATGGCTCTGGTGGTGCAGCCAATAGAGGAAGTTTAACTTTTCCTGAGGCGCAACACATTCCCATTGTTTCACCATTGAATTTCAAGGCCTTGCAATAGGGACAAATTTTAGACATTGTCCCGATTTGAACACATCTACTCAAGCTATAATCATCGACTGGGTTGTACCTGAATGCCAGGCGATAACTTTCAGGTTGCTCTGATTCCTCGGCACGCTTTCTTTTCTTACTTTCTCTATCAGCAGCAAGCCTGATTTCTTGCTGTTCTTGTAATTCCTCGGCACGCCTTCTTTTTTCACTTTCTCTTATAGCAGCAAGTCTGCTTCCGCGTTGCTCTGGTAGTTCCTCGGCACGCTTTCTGTTCTTTTTTTCTCTATCAGCCTCAAGCCTGTTTCCTTGCTGTTCTTTTGATTCCTCGGCACGCTTTCTGTTCTTTCTTTCTCTATCAGCCTCAAGCCTGTTTCCTTGCTGTTCTTTTGATTCCTCGGCACGCTTTCTTTTCTGACTTTCTCTATCAGCAGCAAGTTTTTTGGCATAGACTCTTTGAGCATCTTCATCGGCTTTTGCCATGGTAAGTTCATCAGTCATTGTAAACTTAAACATTAATAGATTTTTACGTGAACATATGTCTTAAATATCTTGAATGACGTCACCGTCAAAGCAAAAATGACGACAACTAATTTCATGACGTCAGTCGACACAGAAACATGACTTCACCTGATCCCACAGACAGACAGACAACTTATTTTTATATATATACTAGCTGTTGGGGTGGCGCTTCGCGCCACCCCAACACCTAGTTGGTGGGGCGCTTCACGCCCCCCCCAAGCCCCCCCGCGCGCGTAAGTCGTTACGCGCCATATTAGTTACGCACCATTGTAGTTGTGTCCCTGTGTCCCACCTGTGAATAGAGATAGATATAAATATATGTTTTTAACTACGTAAAACATGCGAATATACAACATTCTTCGCTGTCCCATTGTCTGTGCATATAAATAGATTGTCAGGTTTACTGACTCTTGAACATGCAACATATAATTGTCCATGGGAAAAACAATCCGTATTCAGATCTATACCTCATTATTCTAATGATGTGTCCCTGTGTCCCGGTCGTCATTTATATTCCCTCTGTCCCGGTCGTCATTTGTGTCCCGGTGTCCCAGTTTGTAATTTCTCTTGGAGTGTCCCGGTCGTCATTTTTATTCCCTGTGTCCCGGTGTCCCGGTCGTCATTTGTGTCCCGGTGTCCCGGTCTGTAATTTCTATTCGAACAATCCCTGTGTCCCGGTCGTCATTTATGTATCCCGCCTGTGCCCCGGCGTCCCCGTTGTAGTTATGTCCCTGTGTCCCAGTCGTCATTTATATTCCCTGTGTCCCGGTCGTGATTTGTGTCCGGGTGTCCCAGTCTGTAATTTCTCTTTGAGGTTCCCGGTCGTCACTTATATTCCCTCTGTCTCGGTCGTCATTTGTGTCCCGGTCTGTAATTTCTCTTTGAGTGTTTTTTCTTTTTAGTTTTTTTTTTAGTTTTTACCTTTTTTCTTTTTTCAGTTTTCTTTTTCTTCTTTATTTTTCAGCGTCACTATGAAGTACATATCGACGAACCTTTGTTTTTTTAACTTAAATCTGGTAGGCATTGATGACCTTATCCAAGTCAAAATCCCAAACCCAATCGTCATCACTATCATTTTCAGTTTTGATATGTTTTGACTCTCGCTGTCCAGGTGGATTTTCATCTAACTGCTCGGTTTTGCGTTCTTTAGCCGCAAGCCTGTTTTCTTGCTGTTCTTGTGATTCCTCGGAACGCTTTCTTTTCTTACTTTCTCTATCAGCAGCAAGTTTTTTGGCATAAACTCTTTGAGCAGCTTCCTCGGCTGTTGCCATTGTAGGTTCTTCAGTCATTTTACAATTAAACATTTTTCCGTGAACAAATGTCTTAAATACCGTTAATGACGTCACCGTCAAAGCAAAAATGACGACAACTAATTTCATGACGTCAGTCAACACAGAAACATGGACGTCACCTGATCCACAGACAGACAGACAACTTATTTTTATATATATAGATAGATATATATATATATATATATTATATATATATTTATATATTATATATATATATATATATTATATATATATATATATATATATATATATATATATATATATATATATATATATATATCTATATATATAAAAATAAGTTGTCTGTCTGTGTGGATGGATGGATGGATGGATGGATGTGTCAGGTGACGTCACCTGAAAAAACTGGATTAGGTGACGTCAAAACTGAAAAAACTAAAAAAAGGCAAAAACTACAAAAAAAAACTAAAAACTAATAAAAAAAATAAAAAAGCTAAAAAACTAAAAAAACTATAAAGGTAAAAACCAATAAAAAACTAAAAAAAAAACTGAAAAAACTAAAAAAAGGCAAAAACTACAAAAAAAAACTAAAAACTAATAAAAAAAGTAAAAAAGCTAAAAAACTAAAAAAACTATAAAAACTAAAAAAAGGTAAAAAACTAAAAAAATAAAAAATAAAAAAAAACTAAAAAAAAGGAAAAAACTGAAAAATAAGCTAAAATAAAGGTAAAAACCAATAAAAAACTAAAAAAAAAAGGAAAAAACTAATAAATGACGACACTCAAAGAGAAAGCGACCAGGACAAAAGGAATGTTCGATTAGCAATCAACAAAGCCG